>NC_091953.1:127574724-127687224 GCF_031021105.1 Erythrolamprus reginae | reverse complement strand
TATTGAACACAATGAAACTTACAAACAAGAAAGAATGGTGTTTCTTCTACACTCCCTATTTTCCCATGTAATCTCCATCCCATTCTATGGCCTTCCTCTAGCAAGACACAAGGGCATGTATATCCTGTCGGTATTGTAATGTATCTGCCCAGAGATAGCATGCCGCTATCTCATTGGCTGCTCCCTATCTCCAGGAAAAGTTGCCAATTTTTGGCAGGAGCAGAGCTGGGAAACAATTGATTGTTCTAAGTTTTAGCCGGGTATAAATAACCTGTCATTTACCATGTTCGCTGTTCTTCTTCTGTTCTGTCATCCGACTTCCAAATAAAGTTGTGTTCTCTGAGACTGGCTCCGACTTAATAGGTACCACTCCTTGTTTTGGTCACAAAGCCATTTCTGCACCTCTAATGGCCTCACCCTCTGTGTCCAGCGACTAACCGCACTTCTGTCGACTGCAGATTCTCCATAAACTGTACCCAAACGTTTGTGAATGTTCCCAACAGTTTCTTTCTCCGCAGTGAGAAATTCAATGATGTCACGCTACTTGTAACGTACATCACTTACAGACGCAATTTCGAAACACTGCTTCAGCTATGCTATCTATCTGAAGAAATGCAAAATTTACACACGCACTCCTGACAATTCAAATAATGTATATTTAAAGTTTCTCATTCGTATCATTACTGTAGGCTGAGAAAAAAATGTGGTGCATTACTTTCTGGGTGACCCTCATAATTAAATTTATTTATTTAATTAAATTTCTATGCTGCCAAATTCCCTAGGGACTCAGGGTGGCTCACAAAAAACAGGCATAGATCAATATAAAAAATGTTTCAGTTTCAAATTACATTCATCCAATCATGGGCTGACCTTGCTAATTATCCCCCAAGGTCAATGGTCTGATTCCTGAGAGTCGGGGCCATAACAGAGAAGGTTCTCCCCCGTGGACCCATTAGCTGACAGGACCCAAAGAAGGCCAACCCTGTGGGGTCTTACCGGTCACTGGGAGATATGTGGTAGAAGGTGGTCTCAGAGATATCTGTCTCTACTAGGACCGAACTCACAGCCCACTGATTGTGAGGTGAGAGCTCCACCTCTAGGCCACCACGCAACTCCTGGACATGTCCTAGGATCTGTTCTTCATAATAGGGAAAATAATTTCTGTGCATTGCAAAGAAGATCCAGTTTCTAATGGGAAGTTCTGCTGGGTTTGGCCATCCATCAGTAGTCCAAAAGTCAAATTTTGTGCTTTCCCACAACAAAGAAATAAAGAGGAAGAAGAGACTTTATTTCTCTCACACCAGAATTTTGAAGAGATAGGGGAATTATCCAAATTGGTCAACATTAATAATTAGAAATCAGAAGTTCTTTTAACCCTGTGATGGCAAACCTCTGGCACAGGTGCCACATGTGTTGCCCTATGTCAGCTCCAATGCGCATGTGCATGCTGACCAGCTGATTTTTGACCTTTTGGAGGGTAGAAGGAGGTCATTGTTCCCTTTCCCCAAGTTTCAGGAAAGTCTCAGGAGCCTGTGGAGGGCAAAAAACAGCCCAGAAGGCCTGCTGGATGTCCGGACCATGTTCCATGACCAGGTTCTTAAGTAGAAAAGTTTGTAAGAGGAAGCAATTTTCCCCATAGGAATCAATGTAAAAGCAAATAAGGTGTGTGATTGGGGAAACCGTAGGGAGGGTGGAGGCCCTGTTTCCTCCCAGGAGATTCCTAGAGGGGCTCCACAGAGGCTTCTCCCTGCCTTTTCCATCCCCGTTTCCTCCCAGGAGATTCCTAGAGGGGCTCCACAGAGGCTTCTCCCTGCCTTTTCCAGCCCCGTTTCCTCCCAGGAGATTCCTAGAGGGGCTCCACAGAGGCTTCTCCCTGCCTTTTCCAGCCCCGTTTCCTCCCAGGAGATTCCTAGAGAGGTCCCACAGAGGCTTCTCCCTGCCTTTTCCAGCCCTGTTTCCTCCCAGGAGATTCCTAGAGAGGCCCCACAGAGGCTTCTTCCTGTCCTTTCCGGTTACAGTTTCAGAGGTTTGGGTTCTTAAGTGGAAAATGGTTCTTGAGAAGAGTCAAAAATATCTTGAACACCCGGTTCTTATCTATAAAAGTTCGTAAGTAGAGGCGTTTGTAGGTAGAGGTACCACTGTACTTAATTATTTACAAAATGTGAGGAGGTATACTCACTTCTTTGACATAGAAGACTGACGGCAGAAAAAGACCTCATGGTCCATCTAGTCTTCCCTTATACTATTTCCTGTATTTCATCTTACAATGGATATATGTTTATCCCAGGCATGTTTAAATTCAGTTACTGTGGATTTATCTACCATGTCTGCAGGAAGTTTGTTCCAAGGATCTACTACTCTTTCAGTAAAATAATATTTTCTCATGTTGCTTTTGATCTTTCCCCCAACTAACTTCAGATTGTGTCCCCTTGTTCTTGTGTTCACTTTCCTATTAAAAACACTTCCCTCCTGAACCTTATTTAACCCTTTAACATATTTAAATGTTTCGCTCATGTCCCCCCTTTTCCTTCTGTCCTCCAGACTATATAGATTGAGTTCATTAAGTCTTTACTGATACGTTTTATGCTTAAGACCTTCCACCATTCTTGTAGTCCATCTTTGGACCCATTCAATTTTATCCACATCTTTTTGCAGGTGAGGTCTCCAGAACTGAACACAGTATTACAAATGTGGTCTCACCAGCGCTCTATATAAGGGGATCACAATCTCCCTCTTCCTGCTTGTTATACCTCTAGCTATGCAGCCAAGCATCCTACTTGCTTTTCCTACTGCCCGACCACACTGTTCACCCATTTTGAGACTGTCAGAAATCACTACCCCTAAATCCTTCTCTTCTGAAGTTTTTGCTAACACAGAACTGCCAATGCAATACTCAGATTGAGGATTCCTTTTCCCCAAGTGCATTATTTTACATTTGGAAACATTAAACTGCAGTTTCCATTGCTTTGACCATTTATCTAGTAAAGCTAAATAATTTACCATGTTACAGACCCCTCTAGGAATATCAACCCTATTGCATACTTTAGAGTCATCGGCAAATAGGCAAACGTTCCCTACCAAACCTTCCCCTATGTCTGTACTGTACCTACTGCCATATACTGCCAGTAATTGCAGAGGTTTCTCTCCAAACTGCACCAGCCCAGGAAAAGTTTGGGGAATAACATTTTGTTTCTAGTCATTGAAAAGAAAGTACCTTCTGTTCTGCATCTATTAGGGGAGCAAAATGAATCACTCTAATGTATTCATTGAATTTCTTCTCTTCTTGCTCATGAATTCTGTGTTGAGCAGATTAGGATAGCTTCAGATTTATGGTGTTATTTGAGAGTATTCATGAAACGGTGGTAATGTCCTGTAGATTATTTGTGCGCAATCTTTTGATTTGCAACGTCTGATTCATGAAATTAAAATGAACAAAGGAAGGAAGAAAAGATCTCTTGGAGTTTATTAAGATTTCTCTCAAAATGCATACCTTTGGGGTGCTAAATTAGATATACTACGCTCACAAAGAGCAGACTGTGGTATTGAAACTTCATGGCTTAATGGTTACTGTTCTGTCGGGCTCTCTGGCAGACTCCTCCCAAAAATTCACAGGTACAAATTTCAGACACACACACGTTTGAAAATTCAAAACAACGATCTTTATAAAGGAAAATTAACTTAAACCAAGTCCTCTTTTGGTATAGCAAAGAGCACTAGTCTCCAAACAAACTGGTAATTTATACAAGTCCCTTATCAGTTCTGTGATACTTAGCTTGCAGCTGTGAGGCAATTCACAGTCCTTCTTCTTTCACAAAGTGAAACACACTTTGCTCTGGTTTAGTTTCAAAGCGTGGAAAAATCAGCACACAAAGGTCAAAGTCAGCAAGGCAGGCACGAAACACAAGGATCAGATAATCCTCCACAATGGCCAAACCCACAGGCTGCTCTTTATAGCAGCCTCACTAATTACTACAGCCCCACCCAACCACAGGTGGTCTCATTTTCTTTGATAATAATCTCTCAGTTGTTGCTGCCTATGCATCGCTCTCCGCATGCATGGCTGTATCATTAACTCTTGTTCTGAATCCAAGGAGGAGCTAGATAATTGATCTCCTTCTGAGCTGTCTGCCACACTCTCCTCCTCCCTGTCACTCATGTCTTCTTGGTCAGAGGAGCCTTCATCAGCAGATTCCACCGGGGGCAAAACAGGCCTGCAGCATGTGGATGTCTCCCCCACATCCACAGTCCTTGGGGCAGGAGTTGGGCCAGAGCTAACCACAACAGTTACTAGTCCTTAGTATTCCTGAGGTTTCCAGATGGCCAACTGTTTACTTCAGAACTGATTCTATGTCTCTGGGTTAACACACTATGGAGGACATCAAGAAAAATATTACTCTGGTTAGATTAAATCTTAGATTTACAGTAGCTTTTCTATCCTTCTATAGCAATAGCATTTAGACCAAAAGCACTTCATGGTGTTTTTACAGTCTATCTCTAAGTGGTTTACAGAATCAGCATATTGCCTCCAACATTCCAGGTCCTCATTTTACCCACCTCGGAAGGATGGAAGGCTGAGTCAATCTGGAGCCGGTGGTGAGATTTGAACTGCTGAACTACAGCTAGCAGTTAGCTGAAGTAGCCTGCAATGCTGTACTCTAATCACTACACCACCACCGGTTTCTAGACTTCTAGGAATTCTATGTCCAGAAACAGATTTGAGAAATGAAAATGTTGTCCTCAGATTAGAGGTGGTATTCACTTACCTCGCCTACCAGTTCACAAATGTGAGTATGCACCTGGCTTCAAAAATATAGCTAAATAGGACAGCATTACATCGGGCGCTCACCCAAACCAGTCTGAACCAGCTGAATACTGTGTCTACCTTAGATGATGATAGCAATAGCACTACATGGCATTGGACCAGATTACCTCCGGAACCACCTGCTACCGCACGAATCCCAGCAACCGATAAGGTCCCACAGAGTTGGCCTTCTCCGGGTCCCGTCGACTAAACAATGTTGTTTGGCGGGCCCCATGGGAAGAGCCTTCTCTGTGGCGGCCCCGGTCCTCTGGAACCAACTCCCCCCGGAGATTAGAATTGCCCCCACCCTTCCTGTCTTTTGTAAACTACTCAAGACTCATTTATACCACCAGGCATGGGGGAGTTGAGATATTCCTTCCCCCTAGGCCATTACAAGTTATGCATGGTATGTTTGTTTGTGTGTATGTTTGGTTTTATAATAAGGGTTTTTAGTTGTGTATTATTGGATTGTTACATGCTGTTTTTATCATTGTTGTTAGGCGCCCCGAGTCTACGGAGAGGGGCGGCATACAAATCCAATAAATAAATAAATAAATGAATGAATGAATGAATGAATGAATGAATGAATGAATGAATGAATGAATGAATAAATAAATAAATAAACAAATAAATATACCACTTTACAATGCTTTACAGCCCTCTCTATGTAGTTTTATAGAGTCAGTGCACAGCCCCAAACAATGAGTCCTCATTTTACCCACCTTGGAAGGACAGAAGGCTGAGACAATAGCAATAGCACTTAGAATTATATACCACTTTACAGTGCTTTAAAGTGCTTTACAGCCCTCTCTAAGCGATTTACAGTGTCCGCTTATTGACCCTAACTATCTGGGTCCCCATTTTACCCTATAACTATTAACTATCTGGATTACCATTTTACCCACCTTGGAAAGATGGAAAGGCTGAGTCAACTTCGAGCCTGGTGAGATTTGAACTGCCAAATTGTAGTCAGTTGGCAGACAGCAGAAGTACCCTGCCATACTGCCTTCTAACCACTGTGCCACCATGACTCATATGATGAAGGTGAACATGCCTTTCTACCAGAAAGTGAACCAATGGCCAATTCAAAGTCAATTAAACCACCAGAATTCCCACAGCCGACTTACCGGCCGGTGGGGTTTGCGGCGATCGGCGGAACAGGAGGCCGCCATGTTGGGGGCGGAGCCACGGCACCCACGTAAGGGGTGCCGTGATGACGCGGTGCGCTGCGTGGGCACCGATTGGCCGGGCGAGCCAGGCAGCCCTATAAAAGGGGGCTGCCTTGTGGCGCAGCAGTCTCGCCCGGATCATCGTGAGGCGAGGCTGCTGCTGCTGTTGCCGGCCCAGGTTGCTGCGTCACAGGCCCGGAGACCGGCGGAGCAGCAGATCGTCGGCCTTTGAGGCCAGAAGAGCCGCGAGCGGCGGCTGGAGGCTCAGTTCGCTTCGGCGACACCCCCCACAGGGTTTGGAGGCGCATTTGGGTTAGGATACATGGCAGGGGGCGGGCGGAGTCGTTCGGGGGCACGGCGGTGGGCCGCGGGGGGGCAGGCCAGAGGGCTAGGGGCCCCCCCATCGAGCCACGCCGCACCGGGAGGAAGCGGGCCCCCAAACGAACCTGGAATGAGGCCCCGGGGGCAAGGCCGGCCAGGAGGCCAGTGGAAGAGGGCAGCCCCAGCGGGGAGGTGAGCCCCCGGGGGCGCGCAGTGGGCCGAAGGGGAGCCTCCTCAGGGGCGAGGGGTCGCCGCCAGGGCCGGGCCCTGCCGGTGGAAGCACCAGGGGGATCAGGTGAGGCCACTGGGGCAGAGGAGGTGGCCTTCAGCGGATCAGAAACGGGGCTGTCTGGGGTTGAGGCCCCTGCTGCTGGGCATGCGAGGAGGGAGCAGGAGAGGGGGGATTCACTTTCGGTTTCCTCACATCTACTGTCTTCCTTGCTTGAGAAACTGGATGAGAGGCCAAGGAAGCGGGGCAGGTCCCGGCGGGGCCGTGCCACGTGCGTTGCCAATGCAGAGGGGTCTCGGAGCTCATCGGAGTCTGCAGACAGCCCGCGGAGGGCGCGCGGGACCCGGCGCGCGAGCCAGAAAAGCAGGCGGAGGAAGGCCAGGAGAACGGTGTCCGGCTCCGAGGACGCAGACGACGACTCTTCTCATTGGGGTGAGTCCCCTGTGCCTAGGCACCGGTGGTCCCTCCCAAGGGGGCCTCGTGGCAGGCTACGGGCTACTAAACGCACAACACATGGGGCTCATAGGACCTGGCGCTCCCGCACAGCTGCTCAAGTTTGGAGGAGGGGGCGTAGAAGGGTAGTGGCCAGGAGGCACAAGAGGAAGAGGGATACCTCGAGGGATAGCTCAGGGTCGACCACCTCTGGGTCCACCAGCACCTCTTTTGACAGCGATAATCCTTTCGCACCTGGCCTCCCGGACACTCCGCTTAGTATGCACATGTCCCAGGCCCTCAAGCGTAAAATTTGGCGTGGCGCTTATGTTGACATTTTTCAGATTTTACTACCCGAGAAGTCTAAAAAGGATAGGGATAAAGAGGGTAAGAAGGGGTCGAATGACCCGAAGGACACCAAAATGGACAAGGGAATTCTGTCGTGGGCGTACGCATTTTTGGCCTACCACTCTGTGGTTGTGGAAGATGACGTCCATAAGACCCATGAGCTCATCTTGTACATGAACATGGTTCTGAGAGCTTATCAGGAGTTTGGGGGCGAGGCTTGGAAGCAATATGATGAGGACTTCCGTAGGTTCGCCGCCCACAACAGACACTGGCCTTGGGATATGAGGCATAATGATTTGTGGCTTCAGGCCACGCAGCAAGCATCGACCCCGGCCAGTGGGCGGACGCCCACTGGTCATTTGCTTTTGACGTCGGGCAAGGAGGCTACTCTTCCCCGCCCGGCGGTGGGTACGGGGACCCCGGCCTCCGGCCAGCGTAGTGCGGCTGGGTCGTCCTTTCGAGGCCCGCCGTACTGTTACGAGTACGGCGCCAGGGGGGCCTGTTCCAGGTCATATTATCGTTTTCGCCACGCCTGCGCCTTGTGTAATGGCAGGCACCCGACCTCCGCTTGTTACAGGGGAAGGGGAGGGGCCGGCTCCAAGGACGCCGGGACCCCTGCCAAACCCCAACCGGGAGGAGCTCAAGGTAAGGGGCCCAACCCCTGTTAGATTGGACAGGTTGAAGTACTGGCTCACCGGCTACCGCCCCAAGAAAGGTGCTGATTTTCTGCTCGCGGGGTTTTCCGCGGGCTTCAGGATCCCATACGGGGGGGCGCGTAGGGCCTGCTTGGCGGATAATTTGAGGTCTGTGGCAGGTATGGGCCACGTAGTGCGGGACAAAATTATGAGGGAGGTGCGCGAGGGCCGGGTTTTGGGCCCCTTTTTGGAGCCCCCCCTGCCCTTCCTGCAGGTGTCCCCACTCGGGGTGGTGCCCAAGAGCGCCGCGGGAGAGTTCAGGCTCATACATCACCTGTCGTTCCCCCCTGGTGAATCGGTGAACGATCACATTCCCGGGGAGCTTTGCTCGGTGCGCTACACACCATTCGAGACGGCTGTCGCGATGGTCCGGGCGTGCGGAGTGGGGGCCCTGATGGGAAAATGTGATATCAAATAGGCCTTTCGGCTTTTGCCTATTCACCCGGGGGATTTCGACCTGTTAGGTTTTCAGTTTGATGGCGGGTTCTTTGTTGATAGGGCCCTGCCAATGGGTTGTTCAGTGTCCTGCTTGCTATTCGAGAAGTTTAGTTCATTTTTGGAGTGGGCACATGTTAGAAGTACAGGCATTGCGTCCGTCGTGCACTATTTGGATGATTTTCTTTTCGCTGGGCTGGCGGGCTCCGACGTCTGTCAGCGGGGAATGACAGGTTTCCAGGATTTATGCTTGGATTTGGGCGTACCTTTGGCTCACGAAAAAACTGAGGGGCCTTCGACCAGACTGACATTTTTAGGCATCGAGGTGGACTCCGTTGCGCAAACGTGTAGGCTACCCGATGATAAACTGACGAGACTCAAGGATGCGGTGAGGGTTGCCCGAGCCGCTAAGAAGGTGACTCTTAGGCAGGTTCAGGAGCTGGCTGGCCTGTTAAATTTTGCTTGTCGAGTGATAGCGCCAGGTAGGGCTTTTATGTTTAGACTGTATAGGGCGACGGTCGGCTTGACGAAACCGCACCACAGGATCAGGTTGTCGAAAAGCGTTAGGGAGGACCTCGTGGTGTGGCAAGGGTTTCTGGACGGGTACAACGGTGTGTCATTGTGGAGACAGGATATGCTGCTGAAGGCGGACTTTCAGGTGAAGTCCGATGCGGCGGGCACGACCGGTTTTGGTGTGGTGTGGCAGGACAAATGGTTTCGAGCTGACTGGCCGCAGGAGTGGCGCGGTGAGGCCATCTGCAGGGATTTGACGTTTTTGGAGCTATTCCCAATTGTCGTGGCCATCGAGCTGTGGGCCACCAGTTTTGCCGGAAAGACAGTCCACTTCTGGTGCGACAATATGGCGGTGGTACACGTAGTGAATACACTCTCCTCTAGGAATGAACGGGTTATGGGTTTGGTCCGGCATATGGTAACGAGATGCCTAGCCAATAACATGCTCTTCCGGGCCCACCACGTTCCAGGGGTAAGAAACGGGGTGGCTGATGCACTGTCAAGGGGGCAGTTGGCTAGGTTCCGGCTGCTTGCCCCACAGGCCGAGGAACACCCGGAAGCAGCCCCACAGCATCTGTGGCTGATTGGAGGGCCGACGTAAGCAAGGCCATGGATTTGTCCATAGCCCCCAGCACCAGGAGATCATACCAGCGGGCAGGTAGGGAATTTTGGGCTTTTCGTCATGATAGGAGATACGATCAGCTTTGGCCTGCCCCGGTCGAACACCTGCTCGAATTCTGCGCGCTTAACCGTCGCCGTGGGTTGTCTGCCCGGACGATTAGGGGCAAGCTGGCTGGCTTGGCCTTCGTAGCCAAGTCACGGGCCTTTTTGGACACCACAGGGGATTTCAGGATCAGGAAGACATTGGAGGGTTGGATTAGGGAGAGAGGTCAGGCCCAGGGTGACAGCAGGCGTCCCCTAAAGCTCGCCCACCTGATTGGGCTTTATGAGCTGTGGGGCCGGCTCTGCCGCTCTGAGTATGAGGCATCACTGTACCACGCGGTTGCGGTGACCTTGTTCTTCGGGGCTTTTCGGGTTAGTGAGGTTCTTGCAGCTTCCCGAGCCGATAGCTCCGGCCAGGCATTTACCACAAGGGATATCAAGTTAAGTAGGAGCTTGGTGTCCCTGAGGCTTAGACGGTCCAAGACCGACCAGAGGGGTCGAGGTGTGACGGTCTGACTTTCCCGGGCTAACAACCGGAGGGTGTGCCCGGTGGCGGCTCTGGTGGCGTATTGGGCCCATAGGGGTGAAGAGCCGGGCTTTTTGTTTTGTCATGTGTCCGGCGAACCCCTTACCAGGTACCAATTCTGGGCTGTCACGTCCAAGGCACTGGCAAGGCTGGGCTTGGACCCCAGACGTTACGGGACTCACTCATTCAGGATAGGTGCAGCGTCGTTGGCAGCAGTCGAAGGTTTCAGCAGGCTGGATATAAAGACAGTGGGCCGCTGGAGATCTGGGGCCTTCCGGACGTACATCCGCCCCTAGGTGAGTGGGGCGGGGCGGGGGGTTTAGCCCGGCCGCCACGTCTGATGCTGCTCTGCTTCCTCCCTTTCTCTAGAACGAATACTCGACAGGCGCCGCAGAATCCTGATATGTGGCCACAGCATGGTGTACTGGGCCGAGAAGAGGGCCCGTGAGACGACACCCGGCACGCAGTTGGAGACGGATCATCGAGTGGTTGTTCAGTGGCTGGGCCGTCGTGGCCTACGGTGGCGCGAGGTTCTTCCCCTGTTATTCAACAGTGGGAAGGTGCAAGGGGTGCCGGGCTGTTTGGTTTTGCACGTTGGTGGGAACGATCTGGGAGCGATGACAGGTGTCGATCTGCTGTGGCACATTTGGGAGAGTTTGCAAGTGATCTGGGAGCGGTGGCCTGATACGTGTGTGTGGTGGTCCAACATCCTGCCTAGGAGGAGTTGGCGGCAGGCTAGAAGCCCTATGGCGGTGGATAAGGCCAGGAAGAGGGTAAACAGAGCGGTTAAGAAGTGGGTAATTCAGGCCGGGGGTGGAGTGATAGACCATCCAGACATCAGGGCATCCCTAATAGACTTGTATAGACAGGACGGGGTACACTTGACCGACAGAGGGAACGACAAATTTATAGCAGACCTGCAGAGGTGCCTGCACATATATGTGCAGGGGGGGGGAGCAGGGGGAATAAATTAAAATTTCACCCCCTGCTGTGGCCGATAGGGGGTGGAAAATAAAGTAAATAGCAACTGGTGATCTCCTTTAGGGGCACCTCTACTGAGGTGAGGGGCGAGCTCCTTCTTGGATTACAGGGCTCGACCGGCTTGGGTTCGGGGAGGGGGTCGCTCCTGTGGCTCGCTTGCTGGAGTTTAACATAGACCAGTAGCGAGCCATCCCACACGCCAGGGGTGGCGTAGTAATGGTGCAGGGGACAGGTGTAGTTTACCATGACCCGCACCCAGTTTCAAGGAGTTTTCGCCCGAGTGTTGCTCTGTTGAATTGGCTTAAAAGTTAATTCCGCCCCCATTTGATTTATGCACCCTGCAGGTCATGTGGGGTTAATAGTTTAAATAAGTTAATCGGTTAAAGAAGTTAAGTTGAGTTGTTTGAATAAAAGTGACCCCATTATACCCACACCTTGTGTCCGACTATTACTCCGCCTGCGCCGCAATTCCCACAGCCGACTTACCGGCCGGTGGGGTTTGCAGCGATCGGCGGAACAGGAGGCCGCCATGTTGGGGGCGGAGCCACGGCACCCACGTAAGGGGTGCCGTGATGACGCGGTGCGCTGCGTGGGCACCGATTGGCCGGGCGAGCCAGGCAGCCCTATAAAAGGGGGCTGCCTTGTGGCGCAGCAGTCTCGCCCGGATCATTGTGAGGCACCCGCCCACCCTCCCTCTGTTACAGGGTGCATATGATGGGTCGCCCTCCGGGGGGCCGAGTAGGAATTTTTTGCAGTCGCAGCAGAATTGGACGAGCTGCGATTGTTTTTTCGCCTACTCCACTCTGTGCGTGGGAGTGTGGTTAGGGGGTGGCCCCACCATCTAGTGCCCCCCCCTTAGGGTCACTGGGGGGGAGGGGTGGCCGATAGGGGGCGGAAAATAAAGTAAATAGCAACTGGTGATCTCCTTTAGGGGCACCTCTACTGAGGTGAGGGGCGAGCTCCTTCTTGGATTACAGGGCTCGACCGGCTTGGGTTCGGGGAGGGGGTCGCTCCTGTGGCTCGCTTGCTGGAGTTTAACATAGACCAGTAGCGAGCCATCCCACACGCCAGGGGTGGCGTAGTAATGGTGCAGGGGACAGGTGTAGTTTACCATGACCCGCACCCAGTTTCAAGGAGTTTTCGCCCGAGTGTTGCTCTGTTGAATTGGCTTAAAATTTAATTCCGCCCCCATTTGATTTATGCACCCTGCAGGTCATGTGGGGTTAATAGTTTAAATAAGTTAATCGGTTAAAGAAGTTAAGTTGAGTTGTTTGAATAAAAGTGACCCCATTATACCCACACCTTGTGTCCGACTATTACTCCGCCTGCGCCGCAAACAACCAATAAACAGAATCCTTTACTCAATTGCCACTTTTTAAAACAAATCAACTGAAGAATCCATAAAGGATACAACTCTTAAGTCCAATGTTACCTGTTTGCTGTTTGTTTGTTTGTTTGTTTGTTTGTTTGTTTGTTTGTTTGTTTGCTGTTTGTTTGCCAAACATGTACAAGATAGCAGGTCTTGGTATAAACATAAACAAAACAAAGGAGATAAGTTCAGATAAATGGGGCACTCTGGTGAGCTTATGAATGTCCCCTTTACACTCTTGGGAATGGGGTGAGGTCCACAGTAGACATTTGAGGTTGAAGCTGTGAGTGTTTGAGGCTGTAACAACAGAGTCAGGTAGAGCATTCCTGGCATTAACAACTCTGTTGCTGAAGTCATATTTTCTGCAATTGAATTTGGAGCACTTTACCTTGAGTTTGTTTTGATTGTTTGCCCATGTATTATTGTGGTTGAAGCTGAATAAGTCATTGACACATAAGACCTTTTGCATTTCCAAGGCTGTGATCAACTTTTTCAACTAAATCATCCACTGGTTAAGTATGAAGACATCCATGTAGCTTGACAACCGTATGAAATAAGTGTCTCATTGGCCTTCTTCTAAAAGACTTATTTGACTTCTCGGTCCAGCTGGCAATTCTAAGATGCCCTGCTAGTCTCCCACTCAAATATTTATAGAAACATAGAAGACTGGCGGCAGAAAAAGACCTCATGGTCCATCTAGTCTGCCCTTATACTATTTCCTGTATTTCATCTTACAATGGATATATGTTTATCCCAGGCATGCTTAAATTCAGTTATTGTGGATTTACCAACCACGTCTGCTGGAAGTTTGTTTCAAGGATCTACCACTCTTTCAGTGAAATAATATTTTCTCACGTTGCTTTTGATCTTTTCCCCAACTACCTTCAGATTGTGTCCCCTTGTTCTTGTGTTCACTTTCCTATTAAAAACACTTCCCTCCTGGACCTTATTTAACCCTTTAACATAATTAAATGTTTCGATCATGTCCCCCCTTTTCCTTCTGTCCTCCAGACTATACAGATTGAGTTCATTAAGTCTTTCCTGATACGTTTGATGCTTAAGACCTTCCACCATTCTTGTAGCCCGTCTTTGGACCCGTTCAATTTTGTCAATATCTTTTTGTAGGAGAGGTCTCCAGAACTGAACACAGTATTCCAAATGTGGTCTCACCAGCGCTCTATATAAGGGCATCACAATCTCCCTCTTCCTGCTTGTTATACCTCTAGCTATGCAGCCAAGCATCCTACTGCCCGACCACACTGCTCACCCATTTTGAGACTGTCAGAAATCACTACCCCTAAATCCTTCTCTTCTGAAGTTTTTGCTAACACAGAATTGCCAATGATGAAGTTTGAACATTGGTTAGCCTTCTGCAAACCAGTCTGAGGGGTCTAAGTATTTTCTCCAGCTAAGACCATCCAATTATGCCGCAGAAGTAAAATACAACTTAGAGAACAAATTACATTGAGAGTGTAATGACAATTTTTGTTTTCGTAAACAAAACATTCTCATATTCTGGAATCAAGCCTCTGAGCCCAAAAGGCAGCACCGAATTAAAATTACACTTGAAAGATTTAAGGGCTTTAAAATTGGATTTTTAAACACCTAAGGTACCTCTTAAAAGTACGCCTGCAAAGAATTAAATCATGGTTCTGGGAGAGATTCCAAATAATAAGCAGAATCAACAGGAGACTCAAGTGTCAACAAAAATGCCAGCCTCCTATAAAATATGAAACTGCTAATCTTCAACCATTGCCAACTTTTGCCAGAGGACTTGAAAAAGCCCATTAAAAAAAATCAGCATGCCAGTCTCACCAGTTGTACCAGTCAATGTTAAAACAGACATTTGCTCCCCTTGCTTCTTGGACTAGTGTGATCAAATGAAAGAAGAAGACAAAGGCAACAAAAGATGGAGCCATATTTTTCCTTGTTTGGGCAGAATAATCTTATTTGTTAAGAAACCTGTGTTTAGAGTTGCAAATGATAGCCTGGGAAATGCTGACAGTGAAATGGATACCTTTAAAATGTAACATCCTAGCAAACTGTAATAGTATGGCTATATGATGGCCCTGTATTAAATTGGGGGTTATGGACCAGAAACTCTGCTAGGAGTCTAATATCTTTGCCTGATAGCTGTGATTTGATTATTAAAATAAGCGTGCAGAGATATGGGAGGTTCCATTAAATGAAAACTTGCAAGTTCAATATCAGTATTTTCGAACTGGGAGGTAGTGTCCATTGATATGTTTCACATATTGGTATATTGTGATGTCTGGCACAAATAACATCTGGTAGAGTAAAGAATAGAATAGAATGGAATGGAATGGAATGTAGTGGAGTGGAGTGGAGTGGAGTAAGAGTAAGAGTAAGAGTAAAGGGTAGGGTAGGGTAGAGTATACAGTAGAGTAGAGAAGAGATGCAATACAATATTCTAATAGGCTAGGCTAGGCAAGTCTCTCTTTGTCTCTCAGTCTCTCTCTCTCTGTTTCTCTCTCTGTCTCTTTCTCTCTCTCTTTGTCTCTTTCTCTTTGTCTCTCGATCTCTTTCTCTCTGTGTGCATCTCTGTCTCTCTCTGTGTCTCTTTGTCTGTCTGTCTCTGTCTGTCTGTTTCTCATTGTCTCTCTGTCTCTCTTTCTGTGTGTTTCTGTTTCTCTTTGACTCTGTCTCTCAGTCTCTCTCTCTCTGTGTGTGTCTCTGTCTCTCTCTTTCTCTGTCTCTCTTTGTCTCTCTCTCTCTCTTTGTCCCTGTGTCTTTGTCTCTCTGTCTCTCTTTGTCTCTGTCTCTCTATCTCCCTCTCCTCCTCTCCTTCCCTCTCCCTCCCTACTACCCCTTTTCTCTCAATTGCCACATTTTGGATGTACATGCTACTCTTATGTGTTTTTCTACATTGACTGACTTCTGAAATAAAGACATACTTTTAAGTGGCTTTCCATGGATCAGGCCATTAAGAAGATATAGTATCTTGGACAACTTCAAAATTAATCTCCTTTTAGGTAACTGGGGTCACATCACCTTCGATGCTTGTAGAGTTCCCAATGCCTCTCCAATAAAGGGGGCTAAAACAACCAAGGGCAAGCAAAGTCATTGTCCTCTTACATGGGGATGAAAACCTGCCACATTCTCCAACCTTGTTCTTAGCTTCATTCTGCTTATCTAATTAGGAGCTGCTCCGTGGCCAGCTGGTCTGTGATCCCTGATCAGGCTGCTAATTAGCATTGTGAGAAGTAATTTCCGACTGATATTTGCCATGCAATTACAGTGATGAAAAATGGCAACATGAATATTTGTCAAATGAAATGAGATACTGTCTGCGGTTTTCAGAGTCTGCAGTTTGACCAATCCTTCCTGCATGGCTCACTCACAGAAATGGGGCTAAGTAGTAACATCTGTCTGGTGCAAGAGCAGGAGTGGGCTACTGCCCGGACTGGGGTGGGTGGGGACGCAGTGGGATAGCAAAAATGGAGCTCAACCCCAGAGCACTCAATTTGCACTGAAAGGTGTTGAAAGAAAAAGCAGAGTGTCCTGCATAAATCACACCCACGGTGTGATAGTAAAAATTTTGGTGGCCCTTCACTGTGTAAGAGTTACTTATTTCATTAATGTTATTTACCTTGCAGAAAATGTTTGCAAAGGAGGGAGGGAAGGAAGGAAGAGAGAGAGAAAGAGAGGGAAGGAGGGAGGGAGGGGGGAGGAAGGAAGGAAGGAAAGAAGGAAAGAAGGAAGAAATGGATAGAGGGAGAGAGGGAGGGAAGGAGGGAGGGAGGAAGGAAGGAGGAGAGAGAGAAAGAGAGGAAGGAGGGAGGGAGGGGGAGGCAGGAAGGAAGGAAGGGAGAAAGGGAGGGAGGGAAGGAGGAAGGAAGGAAGGAAGGAAGGAAGGAAGGAAAATGGTTGCAGGAATTGGGTATGTCTAGTGAAAAGAAGGCGTAGTGGTACCATGCTAGCAGTCTTCCAATATTTGAGGGGCTGCACCAAAGAAGAGCGAGTCAACCTATTCTCCAAAGAACCTGAAGGAAGGACAAGAACCAATGGATGAAAATATCCAACTTAGAACTAAAGAGAAATATCCTGACAGTTAAAACAATTAGAGCTGGGATGGAGCAGCAGGTAGAGTGTTGTACTGCAGGCCACTGAAGCTGACTGTAGATCTGTAGGTTAGCGGTTCAAATCTCACCACCGGCTCATGGTGGACTCAGCCTTCCATCCTTCCGAGGTGGGTAAAATGAGGACCCAGATTTTGGGGGCAAGATGCTGACTCTGTGAAAAAGTGCTATTGCTAACATGTTGTAAGGCACCCTGAGTCTAAGGAGAAGGGCGGCATAAAAATTGAATGAATGAATGAATGAATGAATGAATGAATGAATAATCAATCAATCAATCAATCAATCAATCAATCAATCAATCAATCAGTGGAATGACTTGCCTCCAGAAGCTGTGAGTGCTCCAACACTGGAGGATTTTAAGAAGGGATTGGACAATTATTTGTCTGAAATTATATGGATTTTCCTGTTTAATTTAATTTAATTTGATTTAATGTATTAGACTTCTATGCCACCCAATCCCATAGGACTCAGGGCAGCTTACAACAATGAATAACACAACACAAAAATACAAAAGTCGAATATAGATAAACAGTAAAAAAAACCATTATAAAAACCCTAACAAATTATGCAATGAAACACATATACACACCAGCCAATCATTGTTTGGCCATGCCTAGGTATTAACATTCACAGCCCCCAGGCCTGCCAGCAAAGCCAGATCTTCACACCCTTTCAGAAGGCCAGTAAGTTGTAAGAAATACAGACATTGGGGGGTAGATGGTTCCATAGAGCTGGAGCAGCCACAGAGAAGGCTCTCTCCCACAGGCCTGCCAACCTGCATTGCTTAGTCGACAAGATCTGGAGAAGGTCAAGTCTAGGTGATCTAATTGGTCTCTTGGAGGTATGCATCAGGAGACGGTCCCACAGATAATCTGGTCCTAAGCCATATATGGCTTTATAGTTAAAAAGCAACACCTGGAATTGTGACCAGAGACTAATTGCAGCCAGTGCAGTGCATGTTTGAGCAAAGAGTTGGACTAGAAGACCCCTAAATTCCTTTTCAACTCTGTTATTCTGTTACAACAAATATCAGCAATGAATGGGTGAGATCCACATTTAGCCTCAAGAGAAGAAACAAAATGTCAGTCACTCTAGTTTGGCAGATGTATTTCCTCAAATCTCATAACCTTGTGAATCAGGCAATCAATGTGAACAATTGTCCAGCTTTTGATTAGCAGCTAATAAAAACAAATTACAGTCGAACATGGCAGTGTATACAAGCGAGACCAGCATGGAACATGTTTTAATCATCTGATCACTCTTTCCCCCCCCCCCATATACCAGAAGAGTCTTTCAAAATACAGCATTTTTCCCTATAATTTAACAGTGATTAAAAAAAAATCCAGTTGGGATCCACCTTTGTAATCATCCCCCCTCCCCTGATATAATTAAAGCAAGGGGAGAGGAGAGGCCTCAAATGACTAGCAAATAAATTCTACAGTGAAAGACAGATCAATCCCAATATTTATTGAATGAATGCAGTACAAAAACATTCCACTTTATCCATGTTAATTTTTGCTGATTCCTCTTCTTTGGGGGGAAAAAATACCGAAAGCAAATTCTCCTTATTAGATTAACTGAGTATTTCCTAGGAAAGTAATTGCAGAGTATTTTTTTCTGAATGAATAGAGATCTTGACAACTTCAACCAATGCAGTACTAAAGAGGGGTAAGTAGAAAAAAAAACAATATTAACCTAATTATTAACCTAATTGTCAGGTCTTCAGAAATATGCCTCACTGTTTAATAATAGCAACTAGACCTTCTTATATTATCCATAAATCAATTAAGCACCCATAAAATTATACATCTTGCTTGTCAGGTACACATAAAGCCCTTTAGAGACAAGAAGCTAATAACAAAATGAACATATCAAGAAAGCCATGAAAAATAGTATTAACATGATAAATATGTTGAATGGTTATTTTGCAGATGCTCTATGGTAAAATTAGTTTGATGATGTTAATCTTGTGAAAACCTGTTATGGTTTCTCTGGACGAGGCCATGAACCATAGAGATAGATGATAGATAGATAGATAGATAGATAGATAGATAGATGGATGGATGGATGGATGGATGGATGGATGGATGGATGGATGGATGGATGGATGGATGGATGGATAGACAGACAGACAGACAGACAGACAGACAGACAGACAGACAGACAGACAGAGATAGAGAGATAGAGACAGAGACAGAGACAGAGATAGATGGATGGATGGATGGATGGATGGATGGATGGATGGATGGATGGATGGATGGATGGATAGACAGACAGACAGACAGACAGACAGACAGACAGAGATAGCGAGATAGAGACAGAGACAGAGATGGATGGATGGATGGATGGATGGATGGATGGATGGATGGATGGATGGATGGATGGATAGACAGACAGACAGACAGATATAGAGAGATAGAGACAGAGACAGAGACAGAGACAGAGACAGAGACAGAGATAGATAGATAGATAGATAGATAGATAGATAGATAGATAGATAGATAGATAGATAGATAGATAGATAGATAGATAGATAGATAGATAAGGTAGGTAGGTAGGTAGGTAGGCAGGCAGGCAGGCAGGTAGGTAGGCAGGCAGGCAGGCTGGTAGGCAGATAGTCAGACAGATAAACAGGCAAACATGCAGATCTAGCAATATATTTTCCATTTGAGGGGCAGGCAAACAACATGTTCCATTTGAAAAGGCTGATAAAGCTAACCAAATAAGGAATAGCCCAACATTCTAGGAGTTCAAAGTCACCAGCTTCTTACAATAATTACAGGCAGAACTCACCTTCAGCCTTCATCAACCATGATTGATTGGATGGGCTCTCTACTAAGAGTAAATAAAAAATACATCAAAGTGGTTCCTTCCCTCCACAATGGCTTTTATTTTCTTACAGTTTGGTGAATACTTTTACACTGGTTATTTCCCTATTTATATGCTGGCAGGTAAGTAGGTTGTTAAGTAGAGAGGGGGAGAGAGAGGGAGAAAGAGGGGGAGAGATGGAGGGAGAGAGATATGGAGAGAGAGGGGCGGAGAGATGGAGATGATGGATGGATAGAGATAGATAGATAGATAGATAGATAGATAGATAGATAGATAGATAGATAGATAGATAGATAGATAGAGATGTGAGTCGTCCTTGACCAACTCTGATAATGAATGATAAGCCAGGCCCATCATGGTACCATGGGCCAGTGGTGTTGCCAGAGGATGCAGAGGGAGAAAGTGAGGGAGAAATAGACCCGGATCAACCCAAAGGACCACCAGAGGTGGCAGATATGCCAATGACAGTAGAGTCTGACTTAGAGGAGGGGGAGGAAGAAGATCTGGAGCCTTTGCTAGATTCCCGCTTTATAAGACTAAGAAAAAGACAAGAATACTTATATGGGAAAAGGAAGTAGTCTGTAGTTTGTTAACTCTAAGGAATTGTTGACCACTCCCCATAGGTATTTAAGGGTGGCTTATTAGGAAATTCAGGGCGGAGTTTCAACCTTTTGTAATTGAGTCTTTTGGTGTTTGAAGTTCCAGCCATGTTACACTAGCCAACTATTATTTCTCTGCTAAAATCCTTGGGGTAGAATTGCCCTGTTTGCAGAGAGGCTGAAAAGCTGTAACTATAAGTCAGTGAAACTCGAGATGCCTTATCTCATGAAGGAATGCACAATTAGCTTTGATTGTTATTAGCCGCTGGACTGTTATCTTTTAACTCTTTTTGTTGAGAAGCTGCCAAAGTGAACTCCCATGTATGAATTTGGCATGTATAAATGCTTTCTATATTTTAAAAAAAAACGATTTGAAAAATCAGATTCCTCCTTTGTTTTCAATCTGCGTAGGCCTGGGATAGAACAGATAGATAGATAGTTAGTGTTGTGTGTGTTCCCTGTCAGCCTTTAGAATATTCTGACTCAGAAGATGGGGACGAAATAGAAGCTGTCAATTTACCTGATTTAAGAGATACAGAGGGAGTCAGTGAGGAGGAGGAAGCAGACCAGCTGTCAAATGAAAGTAAGCAAAGAAATGTATCTTCGGACAACTCAAGTGTAGAAGATAGCAGATGGATAAACCCAAAGTTCAGAAGGGTGCAGAAAAGAATGGAAGAAATTGGGGGGAGGAAGTTTTGAGATGCTATTTTAGAGCATGTGAGTTAATTAATTAATTACATCACTTCCATAATTGAACGGAAACAGAAGCGCTTTTCTCAAAGTGAAATCAAGGCAAGATGGCGATTATTGTCTTCGCTTCCCAATAAATGAGTTTTCTATTGCATGATTTATTGCTTTGTAATCAACAGAAACCGGCTCAGAGATAAGATTTTTTTTTCTAAGCAGACAGTGAGCTAATTAGAAAGATAAATAACCTTGTATCCAGTCTGAAAGACTTGAAAGTATTTTTCACCCTTACGGAACTGTAATTTACTAGGACTGAAGTAGAAGAAATTTTTAAAAAGTGTTACTTGTTTGAAAATTGACCATCTGAGAAGCTCTTATTCAGCTTGATTCAGAATAGATAGATAGATAGATAGATAGATAGATAGATAGATAGATAGATGGATGGATGGATGGATGGATGGATGGATGGATGGATGGATGGATGGATGGATGGATGGATGGATGGACGGATGGACGGACGGATGTACGGATAGATAGGAGAGAAGTGTTTTTAATAAGAAAGTGAACACAAGAACAAGGGCGCACAATCTGAGGTTAGTTGGGGGAAAGATTAGAAGTAATGAGAGAAAATATTATTTTATTGAAAGAGTAGTAGATTCTTGGAAGAAACTTCCAGCAGACGTGGTTGGTAAATCCACAGTAACTGAATTTAAACATACCTGGAATAAACATATATCCATCATCAGATAAAATACAAGAAATAGTATAAGGGCAGTCTAGATGGACGATGAGGTCTTTTTCTGCCGTCAATCTTCTATGTTTCTATTATAGATAGATAGATAGATAGATAGATAGATAGATAGATAGATAGATAGATAGATAGATAGATAGATAGATAGATAGAGAGAGAGAGAGAGAGAGAGATAGAGAGATAGATAGATAGATAGAGATAGAGATAGAGATAGAGAGATAGAGAGATAGAGAGATAGAGAGATAGAGAGATAGAGAGATAGAGAGATAGAGAGATAGAGAGATAGAGAGATAGAGAGATAGAGAGATAGAGAGATAGAGAGATAGAGAGATAGAGAGATAGAGAGATAGAGAGATAGAGAGATAGAGAGATAGAGAGATAGAGAGATAGAGAGATAGAGAGATAGAGAGATAGAGAGATAGAGAGATAGAGAGATAGAGAGATAGAGAGATAGAGAGATAGAGAGATAGAGAGATAGAGAGATAGAGAGATAGAGAGATAGAGACATAGAGACATAGAGACATAGAGACATAGAGACATAGAGACATAGAGACATAGAGACATAGAGACATAGAGACATAGAGACATAGAGACATAGAGACATAGAGACATAGAGACATAGAGACATAGAGACATAGAGACATAGAGACATAGGCAGAGGCAGAGAGAGAGAGAGAGAGAGACAGACAGACAGACAGACTTTAGAATCCTCCTATATTTGACTTAGAAATGAATCTGTGACCTATCAATCACAGATGACTTCTTAATTTCTTCATCCCACCAAGTTCTGTATATTCTAAAAATGTCTGGAGCAGGAGGAGATCAGAAGATATTGGACAATGCTCCCTTGTTATGCAGGTCCCTTTGAAATCTAGTCTGTATATTTAGCCAAAGTGAAAAATGCAAAGCTCTTTCCCTCTTCAGTGATCAAAGATCACTTTGGATGCTATAATATAAGCTACTGCTCTCATTCCCCATCCCTCCCCACCATTTGTCCAATCTCTTACAACCTTCAACTTTTGTTCTGTGACGGTTCACTGGTTCCATTAATTCTCCTGCATGACTCTTCATCAAGGTGGAAAGCAAAAAAACCCCTTTTTTTTTGCTGACCGGTATTATTGTAGCCTTCCTCCTCTCCGCTATCCCTAAGTTTAGAGACAGATGCAGTCCAAATCTGTCAAAGAGTTCTCAACATCACAGGGGAAACTAGTGGTCATTCTAACTTGGATTTTTTTTTGCATGTAGTTTGCAAACTACTTTACTCAATCTTGCTTGCTCTGCAGAGTGTGGAGTCATTTCATTTGTTCGTTTCAATGCTTTCCCTTTTGCAAAGAAAAGCATGGTGGAGTCCCATTCATTAAGATAGGACGTCCTTGTCAAATTATACCTGAGATCCTTGTTCATTCATTTGCTCCTTGTACCCTATAAATCAAATCAAGTCACATTAAAACAATTTTTTATTACGGCCATAGACCAGCGTAGTTCCATGTATATTATTGTAGGTATCTATGGAGGTTCTCACTCATCCTGGTCATGGCTGACACAAAGATGCTTTTTATTCTAATAGAGGTAACTTTGTTGGTTTTTTTTCTTAGAAGATATTTTGCTTCTCCATTTAAAAAAAAAATTCATTTATAAGTTCTAAAAAATACATAAGTGAAAATACAAACAAAAATGCTGAATTTAAACACGCCTGGGATAAACATATATCCATCCTAAGATAAAATACAGGAAATAGTATAAGGGCAGACTAGATGGACCATGAGGTCTTTTTCTGCTGTCAATCTTCTATGTTTCTAAGATCAAGTAAGGTACTAATACCATTCTATAAAGCCTTAGTAAGACCACACCTAGATCACACCTAGTACTGCATCCAATTTTGGTCACCACACTATAAAAAAGATGTTGAGACTCTAGAAAAAGTTCAGAGAAGAACAACCAAGATCCTCACGCAGTAAATTACCTTACTTCAATTGCTATGTTTAGAAAATTTACAGCTTCCCCACCTCTGAACTGATATAACTGTTGTTCATAAAATCATACCTCACAATGTACTCCCTGTTGGCAACTACTTCACCTTTAACAGCGACAACACAAGAGCATATAAATGCAGTTTGCAACACAAGAGCATGCAAACTGTTGTGGTTAGCTCTGGCCCAGCTCTTGCCCCAAGGAATGTGGAGGTGGATGTGGGGGATACATCCACATGCCACAGCCCTGTTTTGCTCCCGATAGAATCTGCTGATGAAGTCTCCTCTGACGAAGGAAGTGTGAGTTTGGCAGACAGCCCAGGAGGAGATCAATCATCCTTATCATCCCTGGATTCTGAACAAGAACTTATGACAGACCCACACATGCGTAGAGTGATGCATAGGAGAGAACAACTGAAAGATTATAACAGGAGATAAGTGAGGCCACCAGTGGTTGTGTGGGGCTGCTGGTTTAGCCTTGTGGAAGTTTATCTGATTCATAGTTTTGTCAAGATCGTGGTTTTTCTGTTTCCTTGTTCAAGACTGTGTGTGGGCTTTCTGGACTTTGGAATTGGACTCAATTTCCCAGTTACTGGGTGAGAAATTGGATTGCATTTAACCTGTGCCTTGTGTGTACCAGAAAATCCCTTTGACATTTAAAAAGGGAGTTCTTTCTGCTTTTCTGTTGATAAAGACTTTTGGTTTTCCTTCTATCGTGTGGTGTGTGTCTTTTTGGACTAATTACCTTGTAATTATGGGCGGTTGGGACACGCCGGCAGAACACAAACTAAATGTAAATCTCTCCAAACTAGACTGCAGAAAATACGATTTCAGCAGTAGAGTGGTCAATGGCTGGAATTCACTACCGGACTCTGTTGTTTCTTCCCCCAATCCCAAAATCTTCAACCTTATATTATCTATGATAGACCTCTCCCCTTTTCTAAGAGGTCTGTAAGGGGCGTGCATAAGTGCACCTTTGTGCCTACCGTTCCTGTCCTAATGTGTTTTTATCTTTTCTATCTCTACTTTATTTTTATATTACGTTAAACATACTACAATACAATACTCTATTTGTACGACAAATAAAATAAATAAAATAAGGGGACTGGGGGAGGATAAAACATATGATGAACAGTTGCAGCAACTTGGCATAACACATCTAGTGAAAAGAAGGACTAGTTTTATCCTTTTGCCAGACCCATCCTCGAATACAGCTCATCTGTTTGGAACCCATATCACATCTCAGACATTAACACCCTTGAAAATGTCCAAAGATACTTCACCAGAAGAGCCCTTCACTCCTCTACTCGAAATAGAATACCCTATGAGACTAGACTTTCAATCCTGGGCCTAGAAAGTTTAGAACTAAGACGTCTTAAACAAGATCTAAGTATTGCCCACAAGATCATATGCTGCAACGTCCTGCCTGTTGGCGACTACTTCAGCTTCAACCACAACAACACAAGAGCACACAACAGATTTAAACTTAATATTAACCGCTCCAAACTTGACTGCAAAAAATATGACTTCAGTAACCGAGTTGTCAAAGTGTGGAACTCATTACCGGACTCCATAGTGTCATCCCCAAACCCCCAACACTTTACCCTTAGATTATCTATGGTTGACCTGTCCAGAACTTCATCACTGGGGGCTTTCAAGAAGAGATTGGACTGCCACTTGTCAGAAATGGTATAGGGTCTCCTATTTGGTTGGGGGTGGGAGTGGGCTAGATGGCCTAAAATGTTCCTTCCAACTCTGTTCATCTACTCTAAAACTTCAGCTTCTCTCCCATTCACAGCTACTTTTGAGTTAATTCTAAAAAGTAGAAATTCAGCTTTGTTAAAGTCTTTGGGCATTTAAATTATTCTACGCCTATTTGAAATTTGCAAGGGGTGATAGGCTCAAAGGAGACTTGATTAAGCCATCCTTTACAATCACATCTTCAAAACTGGCTTTTCAAGGTGGTTTACGGCGTCAAATCCAATCAAAGGTCTTTGAACTGCTTTGGGAGAGGGTCCTGAGGTATTTTACAAGAAGAGTACTCAACTCCTCTTCTCGCAATAAAATTCTTTATTCCAGTAGATTTGAAAGTTTAGGCCTGGATAACTTTGAACTATACCGTCTACATTTTGACCTAAGATTAGTACACAAGATGACCTACCTTAATGTCTTACTTGTAATGACTACTTAAATTTCAACCGCAATAACACTAAGGCTATCAATAGATAAAAACAAAATGTAATCGGCTCTAATCTTGATTGCAGAAAATACGACTTCTGCAACAGAGTAGTAAATTTGCCTGATCCTGTTGTCAGTTTCTCTAACCCTCATACCTTTTACCTTATACAGTCTACCATGGATCTTATAGTTTCTTAAGAGGTCCCTAAGGAGGTATGCATAAGAGCACCAGCATGCCTCCCATCTCTGTCCTATTGTACCTATTTTCAGGTACTCATTTTATATGTTTATGGCTGTTCTGCCGGGCTCTCTGATAGGAGCCTCCCGAAAATTCAAGGATACAAATTTCAGACACACACACGTTTGAAAATTCAAAACAATGTTCTTTATCACAAAAGTCAAAATAAACTAAGCACCCTTTTTGTATTGCAAAGAGCACTCTTCCCAACACAATCAGGTAGTCTGTACAATTTCCCTTAAGCAGTCATTAAGTACTTAGCCAGCAGCTGTGGAGAAACTTCACACCCCTTCTTCTTCCAATGAAGGGAGACACACACTGCTCTGCTTTGGTTTCAAAGGCGTGAAAAAGCAGCAAAGTCCAGCACACAAGATTCCTGACGATACTGCAACAGATATTCTTCCACAATGGCCAAACCCACATGCTTCTATTTATAGCAGCAGCCCTAATTACTGGAGCCCCACCCAAACACAGGTGGCCTCCCTTATTTCTAGTAATATGTTCTTACTTGGTCTCGTCTACACATAATTCTGCGCTTGCTTGGGTCCAAAATGTCATCATCTGAAGCTATAGAAGATAAGGAAGATTGACTGCCTTGGCTGTGTGCCAACCCCTCCTCTGCCAAGTCACTCCAACCTTCTTCTTTGTCCGAGGAAACTAAACTCTGATCTGATTCTGTTGGTAATAACACAGGCCTGTGACATGTTGAATTTCCCCCTGCATCCACCTCCCCATTCCCTGGGGCAGGAGCTGGGCCAGAGCCAACCACAACAATAGCTAAGTTTTGCTTCTTTATATCCATTCATTTGTGCTATTTTTTTCATGTGCTGCACGCTATTTTTTCCTTGCAAGTTGACAAATTATAAATAAATAGATAGATAGATAGATAGATAGATAGATAGATAGATAGATAGATAGATAGATAGATAGATAGATAGATAAATATCAAAGATTTGAAGACCTTTCTGCCTTCACATATTGTCATAGCCTTTATTCCATATAGGAACATATTTGGAAGTCTGTTGGTTGATAAAATGAGTAATCTCTCAATGGCCAATACAGCTGAAACTGGAAAAATGAGAATACCTTGCAAAAGTTCGTTTATTTCAGTAATGCAAGTTGCATTGTTGAAATAAATGAACTTTTGCATGATATTCTAATTTTTTCAAGTTTCACCTGCAGGTTTTTCTTCTGTGCCTAGAAAAAGCAAATGAAAGAAAAATATGTCAATTGAGGTTCTGCTCTTTGCTACAATTTGGAAGTAGTGGGAAGGAGAGCAAAAGTGAGGGAGAAGGAGAAAGTCACTAAACATGTATTCAAGTAAATTAGTTGAATAATCTCAGTAAACCAATTAAACTTAGATTGCTGGATTGCATATTTCAGTCAGTGACCAGCCATTAGTGAGATTTATTTATTTATTTATTTGTTTATTTGTTTATTATTTATTTACTTACTTACTTACTTACTTACTTACTTACTTACTTACTTACTTACTTATTTATTTATTTATGCCGCCCTTCTCCTTAGACTCAGGGCGGCTTACAACATGTTAGCAATAGCACTTTTGAACAGAGCCAGCATATTTCCCCCATAATTTGGGTCCTTATTTTACCCACCTCGGAAGGATGGAAGGCTGAGTCAACCTTGAGCCGGTGATGAGATTTGAACCACTGACCTGCAGATCTACAGTCAGCTTCAGTGGGCTGCAGTACAGCACTCTACCTGCTGCGCCACCCTGGCTCAATAAACATCCTCCTCCTCCTTCTCCTTCCTCCTCCTCCTCCTCCTCCTCTCTTTGTTCTTACCTTCATCTGAATGCTCATTTCACTTTTTAAAAGTTTCAGGTCTAGTCTATAAAATTTCTAGAGGTCTCCCCTCCCAGGTCCTCACCAGATCTATCTTTTTCCAATGCTTTCATATTGGCTGGATAAATGAGTAAGCAGAGGTGCCACCTGTCAGGATCGGGCCTACCTGAGAGAATATTCCAAATTGCAGAGAGAAGAATTGTGTAACTTTAACAATGTAAAACTGCCTAGTCATGGTGAATATGCAAATTGGAATGTAGCCTGATTGGCTGACAAAAGTACATAATGCACCTTTGCATAGGTGTGGTTGTGGCTTGGCTTGAAGGTATTATGGCTTAGTATGGTTAGGGTGGCTTGTGAATTAGGTGGCTTGTGGTTGATAAAGAATCGTAGCTAAATATTGTAACTAGAAATAGTAGGTAGAGTATTTTGAGTACTTTGTATGTTAACTACTAGAGAGCTACGGTGTAAATAGTTAGTGTAGGTTTGCTACTAAAGAAGTAAATATTTTCCTAAGAAACTGCAGTGTGTGTCTTCAATTACCTTCCTGATATCCTGGTCTGAGGCAGCCTGTTTAGCTGCTGTGGCTATCTGGGTGGACTAGCTTCTGCAAAACATTACTCTAACGTTACCACCTTCCCTACAATTTATTCACACCTTTTTGTCTGTCTTAAGTTCTAGAATTTCTTATATTTTCTGGTGATAAAAGAAGCAACTAAAGCATGCTCATTCTTTGAATTGGTAAGCAATATGTAACAACAACAAGTATCAAGCACAAAATAGAGTTCAAAAGTACTATGTGTTTATTTCATGCTACCTATACATAAGAATCTATTTCAAGGCAAATTGGCACTACTTAAGAGTCAATAGAATTTGTGGGTGGAGGGGAAAAGCTGGACTTAGGTCTTTTATGGGAACATAACAACTCCAAACTAATGACATGTTTGACCCTGCCCTCAGGCTCACCTCCTATAACAACCCAGCAACCATTTCTACCAATAACCCCCAATTACTGTTTGAATCCATTATAGAACTAATTGGTCCATTTGTAGCTTTTCCAATATTGCATTAAAAATGTAGCATTATTGCTTTCTGGATGCTAGAGTCTCCTAAATGCTTAGCCATTTCTTTTGCCATCTGAAAGCTAAAATGAAAATAGTCATTCTAAGATCCCACATAACATACAACACTCTTAATTGGACAACAATGTTTGTTTATTGTATCTGGACAAAAAGAGGGACTTGAGATCAAAATACAGACATTGACGTGGCTTGAATATCATACCGTGTTTCCCCGATAGTAAGACCCCCCCGATTGTAAGACATATGGGGGGTTTCAGGGGGGTCGGCTTATATAAGCCATACCCCGAAAGTAAGACATATGTCTTACTTTCGGGGAAACACGGTATAAACGGTATTGCGGGGGGGGGCGATGACATTGCTTCCAAGCTCCCCGCGCGCCCCTCGCCTTCGCTCGCCGCGGCCTCTTCCACCGCCTCTTCCCCTGCCGAAGCTCAGCTGCAAGCGGCCAGCGAGGCCGCTTGCAGCTTCGCTCGCCTTCCAAGCTCCCCGCGCGCCTTCGCATTCTCCCCGCGCGCCTTCGCCTTCCAAGCTCCCCGCGCGCATTGCTTCCAAGCTCCCCGCGCGCCTTCGCATTCTCCCCGCGCGCCTTCGCCTTCCAAGCTCCCCGCGCGCATTGCTTCCAAGCTCCCCGCGCGCCTTCGCTCGCCTTCGCTCGCCACCGCCTCTTCCCCTGCCGAAGCTCAGCTGCAAGCGGCCAGCGAGGCCGATCGGATCCGAGGCGAGCGGCCGGAGCTGCGCCCTCCTTCGCCCGCCTCCTTTCCGCTCGCCTCGGAGCCGAGCGGCCTCGCTGGCCGCTTGCAGCTAAGCCTCGGCAGGGGAAGAGGCGGTGGCGCCGCGGCGAGCGAAGGCGAGGGGCGCGCAGGGAGCTGCCGGAAAGGAGGGCGCAGCTCCCTGCGCGCCCCTCGCCTTCGCTCGCCGCGGCGCCACCGCCTCTTCCCCTGCCGAGGCTCAGCTGCAAGTGGCCAGCGAGGCCGCTCGGCTCCGAGGCGAGCGGAAAGGAGGCGGGCGAAGGAGGGCGCAGCTCCGGCCGCTCGCCTCGGATCCGATCGGCCTCGCTGGCCGCTTGCAGCTGAGCTTCGGCAGGGGAAGAGGCGGTGGCGAGCGAAGGCGAGCGAAGGCGCGCGGGGAGCTTGGAAGCAATGCGCGCGGGGAGCTTGGAAGGCGAAGGCGCGCGGGGAGAATGCGAAGGCGCGCGGGGAGCTTGGAAGCAATGCGCGCGGGGAGCTTGGAAGGCGAAGGCGCGTGGGGAGATGTAAGACATACCCCCAAAGTAAGACACAGTGGGGCTTTTGGGGGTAAAAAGATAGTAAGACACTGCCTTACTATCGGGGAAACACGGTAACAGAATAAAATGAATGAAATAACATTGATAAACTAAAATAAAGTGGGAAAAGGATGTAAAATAGAAGAATAGTCAAGCTGAATTTTTCTTAGCAAGGTCCTAACCGATGTTCTCAATAAAAAGTCTGGTGAGTTCATTGTTTGTTTGTTTGTTTGTTTGTTTGTTTTGTCAAAATGTGTACAAGATAATACATATGGTATAAACATAAACAAAAGCAAAGTAAGTATAAGTACATTTGGACAACAGGACAGTAGGACAGTAGGACAGAGATGGTAGGCACAATAGTGTGCTTATCCACACTCCTTACAACATCTTAGAAATGGGGTGAGGTTGACTGTAGACAGCCTCATGGCATCGGACCAGAATATCTCCGGGACCGCCTTCTGCCGCACGAATCCCAGCGACCGGTTAGGTCCCACAGAGTTGGCCTTCTCCAGATCCCGTCAACTAAACAATGTCATCTGGCAGGGCCCAGGAGAAGAGCCTTCTCTGTGGTGGCCCTGGCCCTCTGGAACCAACTCCCCACAGAGATAAGGACTGTCCCCACCCTCCTTGCCTTTTGTAAACTCACCTATGTCGCCAGGCATGGGGAAACTAATATACCCCTTAGCTATTATAATTTATGTATGGTTTGTTTGAGTTGTACGATTATTATTTTATATAGAAGGGTTTTAAACTGTTTTTTAACTATTGCATTTCTATATTGTATACTATCCTGTTGTGAGCCGCTCTGAGTCTTCGGAGAGGGGTGGCATACAAATCTAATAAATTATTATTATTATTATTATTATTATTATTATTATTATTACTACTACTACTACTACTACTACTACTACTACTAAAAAAACACAGTCAGGTAATGCATTCGATGCATTGACTACTTTGCTGCTGAAATTGTATTTTTCGCAGTTGAGTTTCAAGAGGTTTACATTGAGCTTGAATCTATTTTATGTACATGTGTTGTTGCGGTTGAAGCTGAAGTATTCATTGATCGGTAGGACATTGTGGTAGATGATTTTATGAACTACATTTAGATCAGATCGAAGGTGATGTAGCTCTAGGTTTTCTAAACCCCAAATTTCAAGTCTGGTGGAATAAAGTATTCTGTATGAGCAGAGGAGTGGAGGACTCTTCTTGCGAAATATTTCTGGACTCTCTCAATTGCATTAATGTCCGATATGCAGTGTGGGTTTCAGACAGGTGAGCAGTATTCAAGGATTGGTCTGGCATTCAAGGATTGGTCTGGTTAGCAGTTTAATATTGCCAGAGAAGAAGCTACGCATGATTAGGTTAATAACTCTTAGTGCCTTTTTGGCAATGTTATTACAATAGACTCTGGCACTTAGGTCATTAGATATGAGTACTTCAAGGTCATTAACAGAGTGAGGGTCATCTACAACATTATGTCCTCCAGGTTTGTCAATCATCCTATGGTCACTGCTGGAAAAGGGCTCTAATGTTTGTAGTCCATAAATTGAGTGTAAAGGGTTGCAGAAGATGATATCAAGACAATTGCTGGGTCTAGTATGGTTTGTCACTAGCTGTTAAAGCCCTAGATTAGTAATAGCATTGTAAAGGGTTGAGTGTATGGTTTTAGTGGAACATTCATTTAGGGTCCAGTTAATATGAGGTAGGTTGAGGTTGCCAAGAAAAATGAGAGGGTGTGGGTAGGAAGCTGCCCACGTTAGTAGTGAGGTTAGTTTGTTTGCATCTCATAATCAGGGGTTCTGTATCATAGTAGGAAGCAAAGTGTGGTATTTAAGGCCAGCTTATAAATTATGGTTTCTGGAAGACCAAGCCATGTCTATTTTTCTGGAAGACCAAGCCATGTCTATTTTTCTGGAAGACCAAGCCATGGATATTTTTAAAGTTTAGAAACATAGAAACATAGAAGTCTGACAGCAGAAAAAGACCTCATGGTCCATCAAGTCTGCCCTTATACTATTTTCTGTATTTTATCTTAGGATAAATTTTATCTTAGGTTAACTAAATTTTGTAGTTAACTAAATTTTGTAGAAATTTTGGTAATTTGATTGAAATATATGCCAAGAACTTGTTCCAGTTCTTTGAGCATCTAAATAGACAGAAATGAGAATACACTATCCTCAATTTGTTGCTTAGTTAATTTTTTGTAGAAGATGGCAACTCCACCTTCTCTATGGGTTTCACGATCGGACCAGTAAACGTGATGAACTCTTATTGTAATAATGGAGTCAGGGAGGGAAGCGTTCAGCCATTTTTCACAGACAAATATAAGGTTGAATTTAGCATTGTTTTGTAAGAGGAGGCTTTTGGGTATTTCGTTTACAATGCTCCTTGCATTAATTAGTTTGCATTTAAAATCAGCAGTGGTTGATATTGAGGAAGGGGCATGTATGCCTAGTTTTGGGTGATGATGAGGGATTGGTTTGGGGTGATGGGGGGTTGAATGGTGGAATGGTGGATTGCGAGACTTAGTTTTGGTGCAGTTAGTCTTTCAGCTGTGGCGAGGGGGGCATTTGCCCAGGTTCGCCTGGTGCGCCAGTTGCGGCCCTCTTTGGACCAGGAGTCATTGCTCACAGTCACCTCGAGGCTCGACTACTGTAATGCTCTCTACATGGGTCTACCTTTGAAAAGTTTTCGGAAACTTCAGATCGTGCAGAATGCAGTTGCGAGAGCAATTATGGGCTAAGTATGCCCATATCACTCCAACAGTCCGCAGTCTGCATTGGTTGCCGATCAGTTTCCGGTCACAATTCAAAGTGTTGGTTATGACCTATAAAGCCCTTCATGGCACCGGACCAGAATATCTTCGGGACCGCCTTTTGCCGCACGAATCCCAGCGACCGTTTCGGTCCCACAGAGTTGGCCTTCTCCGGGTCCCATCGACTAAACAATGTCGTCTGGCGGGACCCAGGGGAAGAGCCTTCTCTGTGGCGGCTCTGACCCTCTGGAACCAGCTCCCCCCTGAGATTAGGATTGCCCCCACCCTCCTTGCCTTTCGCAAACTCCTTAAAACCCACCTCTGCCGTCAGGCATGGGGGAACTGAAACATCTCCCCCTTGCCCATGTTGTCCTGGTGTTAGATTGATTGTGTGCTTGTTTTTTAATATTCTGGGGTTGTTTTTTATGAATTTTTTAGCTTAACATTGTAATTGGATTGGTGGGTATTGGATTTGTTATTATGTATTGTTTTTACCTTGTGAACCGCCCCGAGTTTGCGGAGAGGGGCGGCATATAAATCCAATAAATCTAATCTAATCTAATCTAATCTAGTGTAGTAGTTGGTGTATAGGTCAGTATATCCTTCGTCTTGAAGTCTTTTAAGATCTGCTTGTAGTTCACGGGAGCAGATTCATTGTTCTATGAATAGGTCAGGCCTATAATATAGTACATTCCTCTGAAAACTGAGAAAAAGGAGTCATTAGCACCTGAATATTGAGATAATCAAAGTATAATAAGTTACATTGTTACATTTTATTTGATTGATAGTCATGAAGTTCATGGGAAGTTATTTCAACAGCTCCTAATTTAAGATGAGAAAGATGTTCTTTATGTGATATTTCTTGGAATCTCTCTTTTAGAATTTGCAAGGCTTTATTGCATCCAAGTGCCAAAGCCTTAGAAATTTTGATAATTTGATTGAAATATATGCCAAGAACTTGCTCCAGTTCTTTGAGCATCTAAATAGACATAAATGAGAATAGACTGTCTTTAATTTGTTGTTGTTCCATATCAAACACCTACTGTCTGCTATTTTTTCTGGCTGATTCATACCTCATTGTAATCAGCATTTGAAAGGATGTAGCCATGAAACTTACCCAGCTAATACCGGTAGGAAGAGACAATAGATACTGTAGATACTCAACAGCATTGAATCACAACACAAATCAACATTAACAAAGAAGTAAGGAAGGCAAGGTGAACTTGACTTTCTGAATTGACTTCAGCAAAAGGCAGAATAATATTGATTCAATCTAAAGACAACTACTCTATCTAGACATATTGCTGAAAGTTACACCCACGTTCCGCCATGGAACAGTATATTCTACCGTATTTCACAGCCTTGTTATTGGAGAAATGTAGGAGAAAAAGACCTATGGACCACATCTTTAGGAAAGATGGGATAAAAACCATCAACGTTTTATCACCATCCATATTGTATCTTGGGTTAGATAATTTTTGCTATTGTCATTATCACCACTGTCTACTCTGATCATATGCAGAGTAATTATGGTTTTCTGAGAAAAGTGAAACCTAGTGGCCATTCATCAATAGATAGAAGAGAGAGAGAGAGAAGGAGAGGGGAGAGAGAGAGATCACAGATCATTATAGATCATAGATAAGAGAGAGAGAGAGAGAGAGAGAGATGACAGATGATACATAGAATATGTATATGTATATATATATATATATATATATATATATATATATATATATATATATGTACATATGTGTGTGTATACATACCTAAACATACAGAGAGAGAGAGAGAGAGAGAAACAGACAGACAGACAGACAGAGACAGACAGAGGGAGAGAGAAAATGTTGCATTTTGTGAATAAGCGTACCTAGGTTAATGTTAAATGTCTTACTTTACAAACTATTGTAAAGTAGTTTAGACAACCTTTTAGTGCCATCTGGTGGGTTGATAAAAAGTTAGAACTTGAGAGAAGTGGAAGCTGAAAGAAAATGAAAAGTATATTCATATCTGCATAAAGTACAAAGAGGAAGGAAGGAAGGAGGGAAGGAAGGGGGAGGGAAGGAGGGAGGGAGAGAGGGAAGGAAGGAAGGAGGGAGGGAGGGAAGGGAGGAAGGAGGGAAGGGAGGGAGGGAGGGAGGGAGGAAGTATATCAACATGGGATTGATTTTATTATTTACTGAAGAGTATAGTTCTTTTGTGTTAATGCCAGGGGGTAACCAAGGTGATGGGGAGATCACAAAATCAGCATGGTGGTTACAGCTGCCACCTGCACAGTTTTTTTTAAATATTTCTCCCTAGACTCCCAAGGGCCAAAAGCTTTTTAGTTTATTTTGTTGGCCAGAAACTTAATTTGTCTATTTCCCAATTTTTTTCTCTCTCCTTATCTTTCTGTGAGATTGTATTGGATTTAAAGTTTAATTTAAAACCCCAATAAAATCCCTTATTCCACTTGTATGTAAAATGCTCATTAACTAAGTTCCTGTTTGCATGAAAATTAATAATAGATATGCAATGTTTTTAAAATTGAATGAGCTCTCCATGAAACAAAAGCCAAAATATTAATCCCAACAATTTTCATGTGATTGTCTGGTGCAAAAATCTTTCTATTATTCCCAATGTTCTATTTCATGCATGTTTTCTTCTGAGAAGCGCCAGTGCTACATGTCTAAACTAATTCTGATTTGATGGCTTCCAGTAGGCTTAATTTCCTATGTACGTCATAGCTCACAATAGGCCACTTATTATTTCTGATAAATACAAGTGCAAAGACAATATTTCAGTCTGAGCAATGATTGTCCTTGTTTTGTTTTGATGAAGAAAGGCATACACAAACTTGAATCATAATGCAGATACAAATAGTACTTTTAAGAAAACAGGTATAATCAGTATGGTTTTAGGAGTAAGGTCATCTACAATCCATAATGGAATATAGGATAGGGGTTTTATATATTTCCTGTGATGAAATGAATAATTATTCTGTTCTATTCTATTCTATTCTGTTCTATTCTATTCTAGAGACAGAAGGAGGCGAAACAGATAATATATGCTGCTAAAGCCTCAAAAGAGGAAGAAATTGCCAAATCTGTGAAGAAGGGGGATAAAACCTTTTTCAGATATATTAGTGATAGGAAGAAGAAAAACTGCAGCATCACAAAGATTAGTATTGGAGATAATACATACATTGATGGGAATAAGGAGGTCGCTGACCATTTGAATAGCTACTTCGGTTCAGTTTTCTCAGAAGGCAGCTTACAATATAATACTATGGGTAGAGATAGCATTGCTTCCAGCTGTACGGATTCAGCTCCAATGATCTCAGAGGCCAATGTCTTAAAAGAACTTGAACGATTAAAGACAAATAAGGCAATGGGTCCAGATGGCATCCACCCCAGAGTTTTTAAAGAACTCATATATGTGATTGCTACCCCTCTGACTGATTTGTTTAACCAATCCCTTTTAAAAGGAGATGTTCCTGAGGATTGGAGAATGGCAAGTGTTGTGCCTATCCACAAGAAGGGCAGTAGAGAAGAAGCTGGTAACTACAGGCCAGTTAGCTTGACATCAGTTGTAGTTAAAATGATGGAGACTCTACTCAAAAAGAGGATAAATCAGCACCTAAAAAACAATAACTCATTGGACCCAAACCAGCATGGCTTTACTGAGGGCAAATCGTGTCAGACTAATCTCATTGATTTCTTTGACTGTGTCACAAAGGTGTTGGATGAAGGTGGTGCCGTGGATATTGCCTATCTGGACGTCAGCAAAGCCTTTGATATGGTTCCACATAAAGAGCTGATAGATAAATTAGTGAAGATTAGACTTACTCCCTGGATAGTTCAGTGGATTTGCAGCTGGCTGAAGCGTAGACATCAGAGAGTTGTTGTTAATGGTGAGTATTCTGAGCAGAGCCTGGTTACGAGCAGTTTGCCATAAGGATCTGTTCAGGGTCCTATTCTTTTTAATATCTTTGTGAGTGACATAGGGGAAGGTTTGGTAGGGAAGATTTGCCGATTTGCCAATGACTCTAAAGTGTGCAATACGGTTGATATTCCTGGAGGTGTCTGTAATAGGGCAAATGATTGAGCTTTACTAGATAAGTGGTCAAAGCAATGGAAACTGCAGTTTAATGTTTCCAAATGTAAAATAATGCACTTGGGCAAAAGGAATCCTCAATCTGAGTATTGTATTGGCAGTTCTGTACTAGCAAAAACCTCAGAAGAGAAGGATTTAGGGGTAGTGATTTCTGACAGTCTTAAAATGGGTGAACAGTGTGGTCAGGCAAGTCTTAAAATGGGTGAACAGTGTGGTCAGGCAAGTAGAATGCTTGGCTGCATAGCTAGAAGTATAACAAGCAGGAAGAGGGAGATTGTGATCCCGCTATATAGAACGCTGGTGAGACCACATTTGGAATACTGTGTTCAGTTCTAGAGACCTTACCTACAAAAAGATATTGACAAAATTGAACGGATCCAAAGATGGGCTACAAAAATGGTGGAAGGTCTTAAGCATAAAACCTTTCAGGAAAGACTTCATGAACTCAATCTGTATAGTTTGGAGGACAGAAGGGAAAGGAGGGACATGATCAAAACATTTAAATATGTTAAAGGATTATATAAGGTTCAGGAGGGAAGTGTTTTTAATAGGAAAGTGAACACAAGAACAAGGGGTCACAATCTGAAGTTAGTTGGCGGAAAGATTAGAAGTATTGTGAGAAAATATTATTTTACTGAAAGTTTAGTAGATTCTTTGGAACAAACTTCCAGCAGATGTGGTTGGTAAATCCACAGTAACTGATTTTAACCATGCCTGGGATAAATATATATCCATCTTAAGATAAAATACAGGAAATAGTATATAAATGGACCATGTTGTCTTTTTATGCCGTCAATCTTCTATGTTTCTATTCTATTCCATTCCATTCCATTCCCATATGCTGGAAAAGAAAACTTTGGTTTTCTAGCTGGAAAAAAACCAAAGAAACACAATTGCCAACCTAACCCATAAGGAGACACCCCGCCCCAAGAACTGAGACACAGAACAGGAGAACGGCATCGCCCTCCTCCCTTACGTCAAAGGCACCACAAAATTTTCCACAAACACAATAGAAAGACAATTTTTGTCTTCTGTTCAACCAAAGGAAAGCTACTGTAAGTTTAATTTCATTTAGATGAGTTCACTATTCGTGGACTAAAATTACACAGAATAACAGAGTTGTTTGGACAGGAGACCCTGTACCATTTCAAACAAACTGACTGCCCAGCCTCTTCTTATAAGCCTCCAGCAAACTTCTGATTAGTTGTTCTCACTGTCAGGAAATTTCTCCTTGGTTTTAGGTTACTTCTCCCTTTGATAAGTTTCCTTTCCATTGCTTCTTCTCTTGCTTTTTTGGGGCTTTGGAAAATAGTTTGACCCCTTCTTCTTTGTGGCAGCCCCTTAGATATTGGAACACTGCCATCATGTCCCTCTTGTTTTCCGTAGACTAGACAAACCCAATTTCTGCAATCGTTCTTCATATATTTTAGCCTCCAGTCCCCTAATCATCTTTATTCCTCTTCTCTGCACTGTTTCCAGAGTCTCAACATTTTTCCCCCTTTTGTATTGTGATGACCAAAATTGAATGCAATCTTCCAAGAGGCGGCGGCTGGTGTCGCACATGCTGCTTCCCCTCTGCCGGGGGGCGCTAACATTTCCCACCGCCCGTTGGGGATGCAACTGCCGTGCTCCTTTCTGGCCGGTGGGAGGAAGGCGCTGTGGCTCCTGCCTGGTTTCGTCCTCCTCCTTGTAAACACTTCGTACCTTTGGACTTACTGCCTGCGCTTCCGTGGCTATCTAATTCTGTTTAAAACTTACCAAGACTTTGTAAAGTGGTCTTGTTCCTATCCCTCTGTTAATGCAGATACCATATTTTCCAATGTATAAGACACACTTCACTCCCCTACCCAATGTGGGCGAAAATGTCTGTGCATCTTATAGAGCAAATGTTGCTGAAGCCCCGCCCATCTATCAGCCACCACCCTTTGGCATCTGCCTCCCAGGAATTTGCCTCCTTGCAGCAAACAGCAAAGAACCTGGTCACTTCAGCACAGCCAGATTTAGCATGAGCAACTGATTGGCTGTTGGATCTGCCCCTCTGAATACCACCGATCTGCTGTTCTAGGCTGTGGGAACACCACTGCCCATCACCACCATCACCGCCCATCGCCGCTGCAGCCTATCATCATTTCTGCACACCCAATTTTTGACCCATTCCAGGAAGCAGAGATAGGCAGCAGTAGCCTGGAACAGGTCAAAAACGGGATGCATGGAGAACAGGATGCACGGAGGCTAAAACTTTTGCCAGACCCATCCTCGAATACAGCTCATCTGTTTGGAACCCATATCGCATCTCAGACATTAACACCCTTGAAAATGTCCAAAGATACTTCACCAGAAGAGCCCTTCACTCCTCCACTCGAAATAGAATACCCTATGAGACTAGACTTTCAATCCTGGGCCTAGAAAGTTTAGAACTAAGACGCCTTAAACAAGATCTAAGTATTGCCCACAAGATCATATACTGCAATGTCCTGCCTGTCGGCGACTACTTCAGCTTCAACCACAACAACACAAGAGCACACAACAGATTTAAACTTAATATTAACCGCTCCAAACTTGACTGTAAAAAATATGACTTCAGTAACCGAGTTGTCGAAGCGTGGAACTCATTACCGGACTCCATAGTGTCATCCCCAAACCCCCAACACTTTACCCTTAGATTATCTACGGTTGACCTATCCAGATTCCTAAGAGGTCAGTAAGGGGCGAGTACAAGTGCACTGGAGTGCCTTTCCGTCCCCTGTCCTATTGCTCTCCTATATCTCCTATACCTTTCTTCTATTCCTATATCTCTTCTTCTATTCTTTCATTGATATGTTCTATTACTTTATCTTCTTTTCTATTATTTCTTAGATATATTTTACTATGAGTATCTTCTCTATAACCTTCATCATGTATTTTACTATGTGTATATTGATATATACCCACTAAAACCCTCATTGTGTCTTGGACAAAATAAATAAATAAAATAAAATAAATAAAAATGGGGCATGTGGAGGGGGTGATAGGTGATGGAAGTGATGGGTGATGACATCAGCGATAGGCGGTAACGATCCCCACAGCTTGGAACAGTAGATAGGTGGTATTCTAGGCGGCTGATCCAAATGCCAATCAGCTGCTTGTGCTAAATCAGGCTGTGCTGAAACTGACCAGGCTGTTTGCTGTTTCCTGCAAGGAGGCAAATTGCTGGGAGGCAGGGGCAGATTTCCCCCCCCCCTTGTTTTTCTCCCCAAAAGCTAGGTACGTCTTGCATTCTGAAAAATACAGTACATTTGACCAAAACCTCTTTAAAATTATATGTAACTAACAGATTGCCTCTCCAGTTATTGCCAGATTTTGCTAATAATTTCTGGATATTTATACACTACACCCAAGGCCATCGCACATATCATGACATCTACCAGACATTCCCAATTCAGTTTCATCATGAAAATTATGCTTCTCTTATCTGACATTGCCCAAAGATTCACTATTCTTCTATTTAGCAGAGGTCAAGCTAAAAATATTCATTTTGCTCTTACTGTGTCTGCTGTTTTTTCTTTCTTTATTACCGTAATCCCCTCCACAGCTAATGTCCCTGGGAATGTTTTAACATTTGAAATATTTCAAGTTATTTTCCAGGGCTGTTATTTCTTAGCACTTCTCTATGAAATACTACCTGGACAAAGCATTATTATTCTGCCATCCCAGGCAGAAGTCGTATCTTAATTATAATTAGTCAACTGAGATCCTGAGGTTCATTACCTTTAGGGAACTCTCTGTCTTCAGATAACCTTTCCCCCCCCCCCACATTGCTATTTACTTTTCCTCTGTGTGCTGTGAATACTTCTGAGGATGGCTTCTGAACTATGGCAAACACATAAATAAACCCCTACCCATTTCAGTCTAAGGACAGGGAAGGAAATTGCTCAAGTCTTCTTTTTCTTTTATCGACTTATCGTGTAGTGGGCTTCAGCAGGCAAAAAACAGACCATAATAGATACAGCAACATTTATTGACTGAAAACTGGAACTGAGGAACTGCAGGAAAATCCCTGTAATTTATACACTGGGCCCACGGGGCCTCAACCAATCATAATACTTGAAAAAGCCCACCCAAATTTTAATTTTCTAAATTGCCCTCCAAAACATTTGGAGTTAACAGTTAGGGTCATCTAAAGGTTAGTTTCGCTTTAGCAGGGCTTAACACAACTATATACGTTCAATACATAACAGAACTCACCCACCCATTTGACACCAGTCACATCCCGGTTTTAACTCTCTGCACATGTGCAAAGCCTTCAGTGCATGCACAGAATGTCAAAACTGTGAAGTGACGGTACGACATGCACATTTCTGAGCTGGTTGGGAATATAGCTGTATTTCATCCCTGCCTACAAACTCTTTCCATTAACTGTGCTCTCTCTCATAAAATAAGAGTTATTCAGAAGGGGAGGGGAAGGGAGGGAGAAGAGAAGAGGAAGGAGAAGAGTAAGAGTAAGAGTAAGAGGAGAGTAGGGGAGAGGAAGGAACGGAAGAGGGAAGAGGGAAGAGAAAGGAAGAGAAGGGGAGGGAGTGGAGAAAAGAAGAGGAAAGAGAAGAGTAAGAGCAGAGTAAAGTAGAGAGGGGAGGGAAGGGAAGGGAAGAGGGAAGGAAAGAGAAGAGGGAAAAGAAAGGAAGAGAAGGGGAGGGAAGGGGAGGGGAGGGAAGGGAGAAGAGAAAATGAAGGAGAAGAGTAAGAGTAAGAGGAGAGTAAGAGGAGAGGAGAGGAGAGGGAAAGGGAGAAAAAAAGAAGGGGAAGAATAAGAGGGGAGTAAAAGGAGAGTGGAGTAGGGGAGGGGAGGGAAGGGAAGAGGGAAGGGAAAGGGAAGAGGAAAGGGAAAGGAAGAGAAGGAGAAGGAAAGGAAGGGAAGGGAGAAGAGAAAATGAAGGAGAAGAGTAACAGTAAGAGGAGAGTAAGAGGAGAGGAGAGTAGGGGTGAGGGAAGGAAAGAGGGAAGAGAAGGGAAGGGAAAGGAAGGGAGAAAAGAAGAGTAACGGAAAGAGTAAGAGTCAGAGTAAGAGCAAGAGTAGCTGGTAAGAGTAAGAGCAGCTGGTACACCCCAATATGGTATCCCGGTAGCGAAAATGGAGTTGCGTGCACAGCTCCAGCTGACCAGCGGGCAGGTGCACATGTTGGCATGGGATTCGACCTTTGTGCATGTGCCAGAAACATGAGAGTGAAATATTGGCGATTGTTGCTGATTTTTTGCCGAAAATCGATGAAATCTCGCAGGCACACACACCTCCTCACATGAGATTTGGTTTCAGGTGCACGCACAGAAGCCAGATCTCACGCCAATGTGCGCCCACCCGCTGGACGTGCGCATTACCACCCCAGTCACCAGGAACATTCCGGAAGCGCCAACGAAGAGGGACCTTCACCTGGATGTCTTCTAGCTACCACTAGCTTGAATCAGGAAGATACAGTGGTACCTCTACCTAAGAACGCCTCTACTTAAGAACTTTTCAAGATAAGAACCGGGTGTTCGAGATTTTTTTGCCTCTTCTTAAGAACCATTTTCTACTTAAGAACCTGAGCCAGGAAAAATTTTCCAGGAAATTTGAGAGCGGCACAAAGGCTTGGCCAGTTTCCTGCCATTCCCCCTTTAATCCCGGCCATCTTGGGCTTTTCTGGGCTGCCAGAGGAGCCTTTGGCACTCCAGAGCAAACAAAGCATTTTCCTTTCTCTGGGTGCTTGGAGAGGGAATAAACCCTTGCTAGCTCCCTTCGTTCTGGGCAGTGACTGTCCTCTTCCTCTTCTTCTTCCTCCTCCTCTCACCCAAATTCCGAGCTTTTATTTCTTTGGTAAATTATTTATTTATTTATTTATTTATTTATTAAATTTGTATGCTGCCCCTCTCCGTAGACTCGGGGTGGCTCACAACAGTAATAGAAAAAGCAATGTACAATACAAATCTAATAATGAAAACTAAAATCCCATAATTTAAAAAACATGCACACAGCATACCATACATAATCAATATAGGCCTGGGGAAGTTATCTCAGTTCCCCCATGCCAGATGGCAGAGATGGGTTTTAAGGAGTTTACGAAAGGCAAGGAGGGTGGCGGCAGTTCTAATCTCAGGGGGGAGCTGGTTCCAGAGGATCGGGGCTGCCACAGAGAAGGCTCTTCCCCTGGGACCCGCCAGACGACAATGTTTAGTCAACGGGACCCGGAGAAGGCCAACTCTGTGGGACCTAATCGGTCGCTGGGATTTGTGCGGCAGAAGGAGGTCCTGGAGATATTCTGGTCCGATGCCACGAAGGGCTTTATAGGTCATAACCAACACTTTGAATTGTGGGTTTGCACATATTATTTGCTTTTACATTGATTCCTATGGGAAAAATTGCTTCTACTTACAAACTTTTCTACTTAAGAACCTGGTCCCGGAACAAATTAAGTTCTTAAGTAGAGGTACCACAGTAATTGTATAAAGCTGCTTTTCCTTTTACTGAAAACTGGAAGGGCAAATGAAAATGCCAACAGTTAGGTTTTATCACAGCCCAGAGCCTTTTTGTGTGTGATCATTTTACACAAACTGAGCCTTAAGACAAACTGGCTGGAATTACCAGTGGCAAACATGGAGTATTAAGACTGTTTTCTGATATGGAGTTTTATTAGATTTACTTTGGAGAGCTTTGGAGAACTTCATAATAAAAGCAACTCTATATGGGTAATCCAGGTAGCATTCTACAGAGAAAATTACTCTCCTGGGTAGACTTCACTTGATGGTGGACACATCATCACGGGCCAGAAAGAATGAAGCTTACTGTTCACTGTTTCCAATTTTGCAAAAGCAAATAATTCCTAATTCCCCAAGTTTATGAATTGAAATCAAGTAGCACAAACCCTTTCAACACACAATTGCCTTTGGTATCTGGCATAGAGTTGCAAATTTCCCTTCTGCAGCAGATACCTCGCAAAAGATATCTGACAATCAGCTTTGATCGTGGATGAAAATATAATCTTGCCAAGTAGACTCAGCAAAATTTTAATCTTCTGCCTGTGGCAAAACCATTTTAATTATGGCAAAAGATTCTTCACAAAAATACCCAGAGGGCCTCATAAATGGCATTTATCCCAATTTCTATTTCATTTATTTTTATACTGACGTTTGCTTATTTTGGAAGTTTTTTATGCGTTTTGGAAAGCCTTGGGATAGTCTTTTAATGAAGAAGGAGCACAAATATATTTTTTAATGAGGACAACTAATATTAAGTCAAGGTAAGTTCTTCGCCACTGTACCGAGGCTACTTCGGTTGGTACAAAACTATATCCAAAAATCAATCAATATTTTCTATCTATCTATCTATCTATCTATCTATCTATCTATCTATCTATCTATCTATCTATCTATCTATCTATCTATCTATCTATCTATCTATCTATCTATCTATCTATCTATCTATCTAATCTATCTATCTATCTATCTATCTATCTATCTATCTATCTATCTATCTATCTATCTATCTATCTATCTTGTCTGTCTGTCTGTCTGTCTGTCTGTCTGTCTGTCTCTCTGTCTGTCTATCTATCTATCTAATCTATCTATCTATCTATCTATCTATCTATCTATCTATCTAATCTATCTATCTATCTATCTATCTATCTATCTATCTATCTATCTATCTATCTATCTAATCTATCTATCTATCTATCTATCTATCTATCTAGCTAGCTAGCTAGCTAGCTAGCTAGCTAGCTAGCTAGCTAGCTATCATCTATCTATCTATCTATCTATCTATCTATCTATCTATCTATCTATCTATCTATCTATCTATCCAGCTATCCAGCTATCCAGCTATCCGTCCATCCATCATCTTCCTTCCTTCCTTCCTTCCTTCCCCTTTCTTTCTTTCTTTCCTTCCTTCCCTCCCTCCATCCCCCCTCTCTCTCAGTCTTTCTTTCTTTTCTCCCTTCCTCCTCCTCCTTCCCCTCCTTTTTTCGTGTTATTGAACTAAGAAGGAACTGATTTGAATCTTTTACTCGATGCTTGCAGAAACAGCTTTATGCCACAAGAGGACAGGATTGTTCTTTGGTAAATATGTGAGTCGCCTTTTTTTTTTTTAGCATGGCTTCTATCAGCAAATGAACTTGAATGTATCTAAAGCATTCAGAACTTGAACTTCAACTTAGAGACGGTGCTGAAAAAAATATTTGATAGACAATGATTCAGGAAAATTGTTCACATTCTCAGTGAAAACATAACACGTTGATATGCAGTTGCCCCGAGCAACTGAAGGGTGTTTTGAAGACTTTCTGGCAATATAAATTAATTTTGTCATTACTGTATCATTGTTGCAGCACTATTGTTGGTAAATCAAATGAAGGAGGTTACGCTTTCAACAAGATTTTTTCCATATTCTGAATAGCATTGTTGTTGAATAACACATATATGGCCTGAAGGAACTTAAAGACATTGTTTTGTCCAAAGTATTTTACCTTCTAAAATATTTTCCTTGTATACCTAAATGATTTTCCATTGTTATTCACATTATATGCAGAGATGGGATTCAGCTGGTTTGGGCCAATTTGGGCAAATTGGCAGTTGTGACCTGTTGGGTGGACACAATCCTGTCCTATATTTCTGTGTTGGTTGATAACGGTTGTAGCGCCCAAGTATATTGTTATATTTTTTGAAGCATTACATATATTGGCAAGGTGCTCATGCAATCATTCACGTTTTTGATTCTGGGGCGATTCTGGGTTGTTCAATTATGTGAAGCCCACCTCTCCTTCTATGCACAAGCTTCAGATAATTTTTTTTTATTAAATAAATAATAAATGTGTGTACATTTTAGAGTGGGATGTGGAATGTAGAATAATGAGAACATCTTCTAAAGAGAAAATTCTCTCTGGAACAATAACAGGGTGTTTGTTTATTTTTTTAAGATTAAAGGGATGTCAAGGATAAAAGTGGAATTAGCTTGAAGAAAAATTATGCTCAGTATTTGATTGTTGCTTATTCTGGGGGAAGAGATCATAGAAGAAGAAAAAATAATAGGACTTCTTCCTGAATAAGTGAAATCAATAAAAGTATTAAATTTTGTTTAGCACATGTTGGCTTTGCTTAGCTACAGTAGGGACAGCATCAAAAAATAACAGCTAACTCTCCTCTCCTCTCTTTGTCCTTTCCTTTCCATCCCCTCCCCTCCTCTACTCTTACTCTACTCTTACTCTTACTCTTCTCCTTCCTCTTCTTTTCTCCCTTCCCTCCCCTTCTCTTCCTTTCTCTTCCCTCTTCCCTTTCCTTCTCTCTTCCCTTCATTTCCCTTCTCCTTCTTCTCCTCTTTTCCCTCCCCTCCCCTCCCCTCCCCTTCTCTTCCTTTCTCTTCCCTCTTCCCTTCCCTTCCCTCCCCTCCCCTAGTCTTCTCTCCTCTTACTCTTACTCTTCCCCTTCCTCTTCTCTTCTTCCTTCCCTCCCTCCTTTTCCCTCCCCTTCTCTTCCTTTCTTTTCCCTCTTCCCTTTCCTTCTCTCTTCCCTCCCCTCCCCTACTCTATTCCACTCTTACTCTCCTCCTACTCTTACTCTTACTCTTCTCCTTCCTCTTCTCTTCTCCCTCCCCTCCCCTCCCCTTCTCTTTCTTTCTCTTACCTCTTCCCTTCCCTCTTCCCTCCCCATCTCATTCCCTTCATTTATTTTCCCTTCCCTTCTATCTTCCCTTTCCTCTTCCTTATTTATTTATTTTTATTTTTCCCTGCTTTCAGTTTTAGAACCATTTATAAAACCACCATATAGAATAGAATAGAATAGAATAGAATTTTTATTGGCCAAGTGTGATTGGACACACAAGGAATTTGTCTTGGTGCATATGCTCTCAGCGTACATAAAATAAAATAATAATAATAATAATAATAATAATAATAATAATAATAACAACAACAACAACAACAACAACAACAACAACAAACCAACAATAATAATAATAATAATAATAATAATAATAATAATAATAATAAAAGATACATATAATAATGTATCTTTCAGTTCTAAGTCCTTAATGTGGGGACAATTTCTGATTGATGTAGTATAAAACCAAGAATGCTTTGCATAAGGCATTGTAAGTGGTGGTTCCCACACACCACTATAGTTTTTGTACATACAGGCTAGTCCTCAACTTACAACTAAATAATGGGAACAGAATTTTGACCATAAATCTTTGTTGTTGTGAGCTGAGTTGCATTGGTCCCATGATCATTTTTACAATGGTTGTTAGGCAAATTCACAGTCATTAAGCAAATCGTATGATCATAACTATGAACCCATTCTTCTGAATAAGTGTCCCCCCCTCCAGAAACAAACAAATAAACAAAAAAAACCCTTTGCAAATTGTGATCACATGATTGCAGGACATTCTAATTAGTCATAAATGTGGGCAAGCATCTAAACTGGAATTATGTGAACATTGAGATGGTGTGCCAGTCATAAGTCTGAGGATTGTCATAACTTTTCAGCCCCGTCATAACTTCAAACAGTGATTAAATGACTGATTGTAAGTTGAGGACTACTTTTATTTGGAGACTAGAGCATCACTATATGCAATATGGTATATTTTTCAACCCTGTTTCACAATATTGTTTCACTCGCACAACAAAATACCTTACTCCACCAGACTTGAAATACTACGATTAGACAATTTGCAATTGCATCACCTCTGATCTTATCTATCATACACAAAAATGTCCTTCCTGTTAATGACTACTTCACCTTCAACCGCAGCAATACATGAGCACGGAATAGATTCAAACTAAATGTCAGCCGCTCTAAACTCGACTGCAGAAAATACGACTTCAGCAACAGAGTGATCAATACCTGGAATGCACTACCTGACTCTGTGGTTTCCTCCCCAAACCCCAAAAACTTTAATCTGAGATTGTCTACAGTTGATGTCTCCACATTTCTAAGATGTCTGCAAGAAGCGTGTATCCCAGCGACCAGTGAGTGGGCCTTCTCCGGGTCCCGTCAACTAAACAATGTCATTTGGCAGGACCCAGGGGAAGAGCCTTCTCTGTGGCAGTCCTGGCCCTTTGGAACCAACTCCCACCAGAGATTAGAATTGCCCCCATCCTCCTTGCCTTTTGTAAGCTTCTTAAAACCCACCTCTGCCATCAGGCATGGGGTAACTGAGATATTCTTTCCCCCTAGGCTTTACAATTTACGCACGGTATGTTTGTATGTATATTTGGTTTAATAAGGGTTTTTTTTAGTTGTTTAGTATTGGATTGTTACATGCTGTTTTTTATCACTTTTGTTAGCCGCCCCGAGTCTGAGGAGAGGGGCGGCATACAAATCAAATCAAATCAAATAAATGAATGAATGAATGAATAAACAAACAAGCAAACAAGCAAACAAGCAAACAAGCAAACAAGCAAACAAGCAAACAAGCAAACAAACAAACAAACAAACAAACAAACAAACAAATAAATAAATACACCATTGTGCCTACCATCCCTGTCCTATTGTCTTCTTTTATCATTACTTTTTACTTATGTTTATACAAACTACAGTACTACTATTCTATACATGTTTGACAAACAAATGAACAAACAAATATAAATAAAATATGCTGGGGAAAACAATTCCCAAAATTATTCAAAGCATGACAGTGGGCTACACTCAGCAGGAATTCTGGGAATTGTAGTCCTCACCCACTGAGGAAAGGATAGGTTTTAAATACACTACTTTTCCTAGGCCAAAAATGCTTTGAATAAGTCTTTGTATTTTCGTTTGGAATAACATAAGCTGAAAAAGGAGAAGGAGGAAGTGGGAAGCTCCTATACCTGGTCTCAAAACAGCCATTTTATTTTGAATATTTAACATCACTTGGCATTTCTGAATGTCTTCATTTTTTTCCCTTTTTTTAAGCTCCAAGTTCTTGACAGGGAACCATATTTTGCCCTCAATATGCCTCATGCATAATTCCCAACCTCATTTTCTCATTTCTCGCCACACTTTTAGGCTCAATAAGTTGAAAGAACACGAAGTGCGGTGCGCCATTTGATACGAGTTCTCTGTAAGAGCGATGTTCTTCTCAACATATGCTGCATTGTTTGAGGAAACGTTTTAGATGCAGACAGAAAGAGCCCTCGAAGGCCAAGCTTGAAATAATGTCCTACTTGTGTAAAATAAATCTGAATCTTCAAGTGCAGTAGCTGTTTATGGCTGCCCAGAGTGCTATGTAGAAATGACATCGGAGAATTCCTTCTTTGCAATTCTATCCCTCTTTCTGAATGAGTTACAGATGCTTCTTTCAGAGTCTCAGATAGCTGATCAGAGGCTTGTTTACAGAGGAGTAAACTGCCTTTCAGTTCCACAAAGGCACTCTCCCAAGAAACATAGAAACATAGAAGACTGACGGCAGAAAAAGACCTCATGGTCCATCCAGTCTGCCCTTATACGATTTCCTATATTTCATCTTACAATGGATATATGTTTATTCATTCAGTTACTGTGGATTTACCAACCACATCTGCTGGAAGTTTCTTCCAAGAATCTACTACTCTTTCAGTGAAATAATATTTTCTCACGTTGCTTTTGATCTTTCCCCCAACTAACTTCAGATTGTGTCCCCTTGTTCTTGTGTTCACTTTCCTATTAAAAACACTTCCCTCCTGAACCTTATTTAACCCTTTGACATATTTAAATGTTTAAATCATGTCCCCCCTTTTCCTTCTGTCCTCCAGACTATACAGATTGAGTCTTTCCTGATACGTTTTGTGCTTAAGACCTTCCACCATTCTTGTAGCCCGTCTTTGGACCCCTTCAATTTTGTCAATATTTTTTTGTAGGTGAGGTCTCCAGAACTGAACACAGTACTCCAAATGTGGTCTCACCAGCGCTCTGTATAAGGGGATCACAATCTCCCTCTTCCTGCTTGTTATACCTCTAGCTATGCAGCCAAGCATCCTACTTGCTTTTCCTACCGCTCAACCACAGAAATGTTGTATTACTGAGAAGAAGTAGAGAAACCAGACCAATAAATGAGCTCAGGCATCATAGCAGCTGAATGGTGAAATAAACACCTGGTTTGTCTTTGGATTGGATGGGTGGTTTGGACCTGGTGCTGTTTATCATGGTATTTCAGAGCAATTCATAGATTTTTGTTTTGCTGGAAATCCTATCATTTGACGAAGACTGGCCCCTAAGCAGTCGCAGCTAATGTTTCCTTTTGCGAATTTCTCTAGTCCAATTTTGTGAGCTAAAACTGAACTCCAATGTTACCATCTTAAATAGAGGGAGAAATTCATTTTCCCCATAAAACCTTAAACATTTATCTATATAGAATGGATTGGAATAGAATAGAATAGAATAGAATAGAATAGAATAGAATAGAATGTAGAGTAGAGTAGAGTAGAGTAGACAGATAGATAGACAGAGACAGAGACAATCAGAGAGAGAGAGGCAAACATAGATAGAGAGAGATGACACACACACACAGAGAGAGAAAGAGAGAGACAGAGACAGAGAGAGAAATTATATAGATAGAGAGAGATCAGAGAGAGAGAATGAGAGAGAGAGAGAAAAATTATAGAGAGATAGAGAGAGAGACAGAGAGAGAGAGAGAGACAGAGAGACAGAGAGAGAGAGAGAGACAAAGAGACAGAGAGAGAAATTATAGAGAGATAGATAGAGAGAGATCAGAGAGAGAGAGAATGAGAGAGAGAGAGAAAAATTATAGAGAGATAGAGAGAGAGACAGAGAGAGAGAGAGACAGAGAGACAGAGAGAGAGAGAGAGAGAGAGAGAGACAAAGAGACAGAGAGAGAAATTATAGAGAGATAGATAGAGAGAGATCAGAGAGAGAGAGAATGAGAGAGAGAGAAATTATATATATATATATATATATATATAGAGAGAGAGAGAGAGAGAGACAGAGAGACAGAGAGACAGAGAGACAGAGAGAGACAGAGAGAGAGAGAGAGAGAGAGAGAGACAAAGAGACAGAGAGAGAAATTATAGAGAGATAGATAGAGAGAGATCAGAGAGAGAGAATGAGAGAGAGAGAGAGAAATTATAGAGAGATAGAGAGAGAGAGAGAGACAGAGACAGAGAGAGAGAGAGAGAGAGAGAGGCATATATATTGTTTGTTCTTATAAACTAAACAAATGAAAGAAAGAATAAATGAGTGGTATTTACAGATAGTAAATACCACTTAGTCCTTTCCTTAAATGATGGCAATTGAAAATTTGACTGAGGTATAAAATTTAAAAAGGTAGTTTGGAAGTTGAACCTGATGGATCAGTTTTTTCTATCAAAATATGACATTCTGAACATTCCTCAGTCAAAACATCTTCCTAACTAAATGCCATACATCCATAGTTTATTTATTATTATTTGGATTTGTATGCCGCCCCTCTCCGAAGACTCGGGGCGGCTAACAGTTACAGTGATTGTTGGTTATTTCGTAATCTTTCTCATTTAAAAAAAAAAACCAATTCTCTAATTTCTGTTGCCCTGCCCTGTGCATGTATTTTGAAGCAGAGTTGAGCACTCAGCATGGCTTGCTAGCCTGCAAAGGTTTTGCAGTATCTCCGGAAGGGATAAGGATGAAAACATAACTGATTGTGAGTGTGGGATGGAAATTATTCTAACTCTCAAAAGCCTTATTTTCAAGCACTACAGGCAGTCCTCAACTTACAAGTTGAGGACCAGATTACCTCCGGAACCACCTGCTACCGCACGAATCCCAGCGACCAATAAGGTCCCACAGGGTTGGCCTTCTCCGAGTCCCGTCGACTAAACAATGTTGTTTGGCGGGCTCCAGGGGAAGAGCCTTCTCTGTGGCGGCCCCAGCCCTCTGGAACCAACTCCCCCCCGGAGATTAGAACTGCCCCCACCCTCCCTGTCTTTCGTAAGCTACTCAAGACTCATTTATGCCACCAGACATGGGGGAGTTGAGATAGCTCTTCCCCCTAGGCCATTACAAGTTATGCATGGTATGTTTGTGTGTATGTTTGGTTTTATAATAGCGGTTTTTAGTTGTTTTTTATTATTGGATTGTACATGTTGTGTTTATTATTGTTGTTAGCCGCCCCGAGTCTGCGGAGAGGGGCGGCATACAAATCCAATAAATTATTATTATTATTATTATTATTATTATTATTATTATTATTATTATTATTATTATTACAGGTACAATTGGGAGCAGAATTTATGTGGATGGGCATTAGTAGCAAAATGTAACTGGCTATTGCTATTAAAGATTGGGCATGTTGAATGCTGAGATTCTGCTGCCCATAAGGTTCATTTCTTAGAATTTGCATTGAAAATTGTTATTTATTTATTTATTGCATTTCTGTGCCATTCTCTCTGAAACAGGCTTTGAGCAGCTAACAACAGTTATAAATACAATACAAGTAAAAAACAGTAAAAAAAAAATCACTAAAATCACATATATCATAAAAAAACCCATACATGCTAACAATCAATATTAATTCCAGGCATGCCGGAAAAGCCAGGTTTTAACAGCTTTCTGCAAAACTGGTGATAATGCGAATCTCTGTGGGAAGTTGATTCCATAGGGTCGGAGCCACCACAGAGAAGGCTCTTCCTTGAGGTCCCGCCAACTGACATTGTTTGGTGGATGGGACCTGGAGAAGGCCACTTCTGAGGGCTCTTCCTGGCCGCAGCGAGATATGAAGGTGGAGGCGGTCCCGTAAATAGTCTGGCCCTGAGCCATTTAGAGCTTTAAAGGTAATAACCAATATCTTGAATTGCATTCGTAGACTGAATGGCAATCAATGTAGCTCGCATAGAGATGGAGTAATACAGGCATACTATGGTACACCCATAATTGCATGAGTTGCCTCGAGTCTTCGAAGAGGAGCGGCATACAAATCTAAATAATAATAATAATAATAATAATAATAATAATAATAATAATAATAATAATAATATTGATGATGATAATAATAATAATAATAATAATGTGCCGCTGCATTTTGCACCAGCTGAAGTCTCCGAACACTCTTCAAGGGTAGCCCCGTGTAGAGCACATTGCAATAGTCAAGACAAGATGTGATGAGGGCATGAGTGACTGCGTTGTAACTCACACCCTCATTGAAGTTTGAATTGAATGAACCTGTTTACTCCAAGGTCCGCTTTGCAAAGTGGGAAAACCAAGAATGCTGATTGGTTGAACCGACCGGCAGCCCATTATTTAAAGAAAGAGCTTCCCAGCTGGATCCTTTCTTCTACAATAAAAATCTGTAAGTTATATCTGTCTCTGAGTCTCTTCAGTGCCAGAACTTAACAGAAACGAACCTTAAGATATCGGAATATTAATACTCATCTTCCTCCGAAGAGCAGAAGATGGCCTGCAGGTGGCAGCACCCGCCTGCAACTCAAGCTGAGGAAACCTCTCCAAATGAAGAGATCTGAGCAGGAAATTATCAACGTTGTAACAAGGGACATTCTCTCAATAATACAGGGACATTATTTAACAGGAACAAGGTTGTCAGTAGAATATAAACCCTGCTTTCCCTGAACGACCAATTTCCCAAACCCTCAGCTCAGGACAATACCTCTGCATTTTAACAGGATGGACACAATAGATATTGATAAAAAAAACTTTTTATTTATTTATTTTAAAGTCTTTTGACATAATAGCAGGGCAGGACAATAGAAAGAAAATGGTGAATGGGTGAAGGCCATTAAAAATGCATTAAAACATTTGTATGGTTCTTTTATTCCTTGAAACCAGACCCTCCACAAGAATTAAAAGTAGCTGGTAAACATCGATATCAAAAGTGGGCTACTGCCCCCATAGGGGGTGGGGGGCAGTGGGGGTAGAAAAAATTGAGCTCTTTTTTAATAAGAATCAAGCATACAATTTTTAAAAAGTTTTGTAAAGAGTTTGACATGGTTTGATTCCTTAGAGAAAAGTTTTGACTACATTGATTTTAGCTTGCATAAAGAAGCCTAAGGAACATGGAAAATAGAATAGAATAGAATAGAATAGAATAGAATAGAATTTTTATTGGCCAAGTGTGATTGGACACACAAGGAATTTGTCTTGGTGCATATGCTCTCAGCGTACATAAAATAAAATATACATTTGTCAAGAATCATGTGATACAACACTTAATGATTGTCATAGTTAAATAAGCAATGAAGAAGCAATATTAATAAAAAACTTAGGATATACGCAACAAGTTACAGTCATACAGTCAACATGGGAGGAAATGGGTGATAGGAATGATGAGAAAAACTAGTAGAATAGAAGTGCAGATTTAGTAGAAAGTCTGACAGTTTTGAGGGAATTATTTGTTTAGTAGAGTGATGGCGTTCGGGAAAAAACTGTTCTTGTGTCTAGTTGTCTTGGTGTGCAGTGCTCTGTAGCGACGTTTTGAGGGTAGGAGTTGAAACAATTTGTGTCCAGGATGCGAGGGGTCAGTAAATATGATCATAAACCAGTGGTGGGCTCCTAAGGATACGGTCACATACGCAGAACCGGTAGAAAAAAAATTAATTTCCCCCCCTTTTTTTACCTTCTAGGCTCTGGGTATGTTTTTCTTATTGCAGTAAATTTGGTTGAATGTCTTGATGATCATCAAGAAGATATACGACTGTGCAGAGATGGACAGATTGACAATGGAGCTTAATAATCGAAAAGAATCGGATTATAATGAAACCTGGACAAAATGGTACCAATGGACCAAAAAAAAGAAACTTAAAAGAAGCATTGAAATAAAATATTAAGAAATTTAAAAGCAATTAAAAGACAATATTGATAGGAATGTATATATGATGTAGATTCATCTGTAAATATGATCATGTACTTTTTTTTTAAAAAATGGAAAAACTTAATAAATATATATTTAAAAAAATTAGGTTGAATGTGTATAATTTTAGAAGAGCTGTGGGTGCATGTATGTGTACAGATAATGTATATTTTTGTGTGCATGTGTGTAATATGTGTTGTGGTTCCGTCTGAGGCCCCTCCGGGGACGGCTGACCTTCTGTCGGTTTCCAGCTCAGAGGGAGAGGCTGAGGAACAGGAGGTGCAGACAGACGAGGAGGAGGAATCCCAGGCTGAAGAAGAGGGAGGACAGCCAGAGTCCCACCAGGGGGAGCTCTCCCCAGCAAGCAGCCTGGATTCCTTAGAGGAAAGTGCACAAGCCATAATTGATCTGCGACAACGAAGAGCTACTCAGAGACGGAATCAATTGGCTAAATACTTTCAGCATTAAAGTGGCAACAGCTGGGTTTGGGTGTGGTGCTCTTGGGAAAGGCTAAAAGGCAGACCCGCCCTTCCTGGCTTGTGGAGTTTTATCTTTGAGAGTCGTGGGACCTGACTGTGAACTTTGGCGTCTTGGAATCCTGGTTTGTGCCTTTGACTATTGAAACCTTGGGGGGAGGTGCCAGCAAGAAGCTTGCTGTATTGTCTGGACATCAGGACCCTGCTGTACCGTATTATATCCTGTCTGTTGGGAAGAACAGGTTTTCCTCTGTGCTTATTTTTTCCAGTTATAAAATACTTTTGGCTTTTACCAGAGTGTCTGGCTGTTTTTTCCAGTTGGTGTTGAGGTCTGGGGGAACCCAGACAGAACAAATATGTATGTGCACATATGGCATATATGCATAGAATTAAATAGTATATTTTGGATGTTTAGTAATAGTAAATAGATAGGGAATTTGTATCTCTTTGAGGCGAGGCGAGGCCAGGCACCCTAACGCAAATCTTTGACATGAGTGACGTTAAGTTGGTCACCTTTAAGACAGTCACATGACCTTTAAGACATCCCTGGTCACATGGTCATCAAGCCATTCCCACATGGTCACATGGTAAGCAAGTCACAACCACAAAATAAGCCATGCCCTCAGCATGGCAGCAAAAAAAATTTGTGGCCCTTCACTGTCATAAACTATTCATTTGAAAAATTAGATCAAAGTGTGGGTCATATTTGACAGCTTGTTCCACTGACGTGCCTGTGACAGGGCTGATATAAACCAGTCATTCTGGACGAATTGGCTAATATGAAGAAAGAGAGTCCTTGATTAGAAATAACAATAACAATAACAACAATAATTTATTAGATTTGAATGCCGCCCCTTTCCGAGGACTTTACTAATCATTGTAAATGGAGAAAAACATGAACTAAGCCACTCCCACCCAGTCACACGGTAGGCAAGCCACTCCCACTCAGTCACATGACCTTTAAACCACCACCCCACCACATGATTGTCAAGCCACTCCTATCTGGTCACATAACCATCAAGCCACACCCATAAAATAAGCCACGCCCATAGTGTGGCAGTAAAAACTTTGACAGTCCATCACTGGTCAGTATGTAAAATCCTTCTGCAAGGGCAGAGAGAAAAGGAGTGGCAGAAAGGGACTACAAGCTTTAGAAAGTTGACCAAAAACAAAAGAGGTCTTCGGGGACCTCTTGGGGTTATGAGCGTGACTCTGTGCAATTCAATGAAAGAGGATGGCAGAGATCCGAAGCAAAATAGGAGGGCCAGCAAATGCATTTCATTGTCTGAAACAAGCATAGCTATTTTCCCAGAATTCTCTGTCTTGGACTTGAGGCTGTTCCTACTTTTGAGTAAATGCCCAGAGGATAACATGAAGCCTCCTAGATAAGTATGAAGTGAGTCGTGCCATTTAAACAGGCAAGAGAGATTTTTAGTGACAAAATTAACCCAACATTGACTGTCAGTTCAATAGTTAGCAAATGAAGAAGAGAAGAGAAGGGGAGAGAAAGGAGAAGGGAGAAGGGAAGGGAAAGGAAAGGAAAGAAAGAAGGGTATGGAAGGGAAGGGAAGAGTGAGAAGGGAAGGGAAGGGCAGAGAGAAGGGAAGGGAAGAGAAGAGGGGAGGGGAGGAGAGGGGAGGGCAGGAGAGAGGAGAGGAGAGAAGCTTAAGGTTCTCTTCTCCAGCAAACCATTCCTTTCTTTTTTCTTTTTCTTTCTTTCTTTCTTTCTTTCTTTCTTTTTGTAATATCAAAAGGAAACAAACAAACAAAAAGCTTTGAGCCATTTCAGGACAAAAGCCAAGTGAATGCAAAGAAGATTACAAGGCAAACTATTACATATCATAAGAATATATTGATAAAGGGAAAGGATGTTCTTTTTTGTTGTTGTTATTATTTAATTTGGTTTAGTTTGGTTGGTCCTGAGCTGATATTTCCAACCACCTGACAGATGTAGATGGAGGAAAATGTTGAGTTGAGGGCTTTGTATTTGTTTTGGTTTTTTTTTCCTGAAATGTTTCCATCCTTTCAAACTGCATCTAAGTACTGTAAATCCTCTGAGGTTACTGTCTAATTATATTCTGCACCCTGTATATCTTCTCATTAAAATCCAACCTCTTATTTTAATGACTCGATTTTAGCCTTTTGAAGATCAGACTAAAATTCTGGCTCAGTGTAAACACTACAGATAGCCATAAATCAGCTTTGTTGTTGTTGTTTGCATTATTATTTCAAAAACTTTCTACCCTTGTCTTCTCCCCCCTTGCTGAATCCTTTCCATGATGTACCCCAAATATACTATTGTTGTGTTGATTCTGTCGGCCCTGGTACACAAAGCCCATTAACCCTTCGTGCCCAATGGGGGTCAGACACCTCAAAGTGTCTTGCTTGCTCTCACTTTAAATGCTCAGCAGCTCTTTCCAGCCGGAATTTCTGCTTCAGATGGAAGTTTCAAAGTAGCTAAGTTGTGGCATCAGCACCCTTGAATGACAGCACGCCAACACAACAAGAAAACAAGGGGAGCAACTTTCTGGTGACTCCCTGTGACCACAAGAAATGGTTGTAGAGTGAATCAGACCATTGATTTCTCCCAGTCATGCCTTATTTAACTTCCCACTGAAAATGATCTTCTCAACACAAAGAGTTGACCTGCGTGCTTGGAGTCCCATTTAAAGGTAAATGGGGGTAAGAAAACTCAGGGCTAGGCAAAATAGATGGTTGAATCCTTTAGCTATGCCCTCTTGAGCATTGCAACTAGTTCCCTTTCTTTGGATTGTTTAAAGTAATATTCTTTTATCCCTGGAACTGCTGTTATCAGCATCTCTCTGCTTTCCACTTGACTGATCAGTACCATTTTGTAGCTGTGAGTTTACCTTGGGAAAGCTCTGCTTGAATTCCTGCAACCAAACATTGCATATTGTTGGAAAATCAAATACCTGACGCAGACTTTAGGACAAGCAAGTCTTGTTCTTACCTAGACTCTTCTCCACTTTGTGTCAACTTCTAGTTTGCTTCAACTACACCAGATCTTCTATGATCCACAGAGGAGTCTACAGTGGCATCAACCAGGACACAGAGAGGAAATTATCTTGACAGAAGAGATCTCTCTTTCTGTCTCTCTCTGTCCCTGTCCCTTTCTCTCTCTCTCTCTCTTTCTTTCTCTCTCTCTCTCTGTTTCTTTTATTCTTTCTTTCTCTCTCTCTGTTTTTTTCTTTCTTTCTTTCTTTCTCACTTTGTCTCTTCATCTGTCTCTGTGTCTCTCTGTTTCTGTGTGTGTGTGTTTGTGTGTCTTCCTCTATCTCTCTCTCTTCCTCTCCTTCTCTCCAGCTCTCCCTCTGTCTCTCTCCATCTCTCTGTGTGTCTCTATGTCTTCCTCTCTCTGTGTGTGTATCTCTCTCTGTGTGTGTCTCTCTCTCTCTGTCTCTCTCTCTCTCACACACACACACATACACAGAGAAAGAGACTGCCTTAAGTATCATCAGTAGCTGAAAATGCAAGATACTGTATAAATTCCATAAATAAAAGCAGGGATGCACCTACAAATGGATCTCAGAGTTAAAGTCAACTGCAGTTGCTTCAAAGAACAATTCAGAGTTGGTGAGGGAAACAGCTGATATTGACCTAAATGTCAGGTCCTAGAGTGGTTGGGGCTCGCTGAACTATTAAACATTAGGACATGGGATGGAAGGCACACTGGTGAACTTATGCATGCCCCTTACTGACCTCTTAGGAATCGGGAGAGGTCAACAGTGGATAGTCTAAGGGTAAAGTTTTGGGGGTTAGGTGATGATACTACAGAGTCAGGTAGTGAGTTCCATGCATCAACTACTCTGTTACTGAAGTCGTACTTCCTGCATTCAAATTTAGACCAGTTTATTTTAAGTTTGTATCTGTTGTGTGGTCATGTATTGTTGTGGTTGAAGCTGAATTGATAGGAAGGAGTTTGAAAATGAAGTTTGAAAATTAATGGAGTACTTGCAACCAGACATGATACATTGTCCCTTAAAACTTGAAAATGTGTAACTCTTTAGCCTCAGAGAATGTTAATATAAGGCAACTCGCAGTGGGAACAGAGTTTTTTTCAGGTGGGGAAGGGGAGTAGAACATATAACTCCTTAGCATCAGAGCATGTTAAAGGAAAGATCACATAAGACTTTTTTTATCAATACAATTCACTTCCTATTAAAGATGCTGAAAACCTGTGTTTTAAGACAATCAATGTAGCTGTCTTGGTCTTGTCAATGCAGCCAACCTAGAACCAACCTAGAACAAAGGAGAAATTTCCTGACAGTTGTTCTGTCGAGCTCCCTGGTACAATCCTCCCAAAAATGCAGATACAATTTCAGACACACACATGTTTGAAAATTCAAAACAACGTTCTTTATACCAAAAATGCAAAAAAACAAAGCACTCTTTTTGTATAGCAAAGAGCACTTGTCTTCAAACAAACTGGTAATTTGTACAAGTCCTTTCTCAGTTCTGTGATACTTAGCTTGCAGGTGTGAGGCAATTCACAGTCCTTCTTTCACAAAGTGAAACACACTTTGCTCTGGTTTAGTTTCAAAGCGGGGGGAAATCAGCACACAAAGGTCAACGTCAGCAAAGCAGTCACGAAACACAAAGATCAGATAATCCTCCACAATGGACAAACCCACAGGCTGCTATTTATAGCAGCCTCACTAATTACCACAGCCCCACCCAACCACAGGTGGCCTCCTTTTCTTTGATAATAATCTCTCAGTTGTTGTTGCCTATGCATCGCTCTCCTCACGTGTGGCTGTATCATTAACTCTTGTTCTGAATCCAAGGAGGAGCTAGATAATTGATCTCCTTCTGAGCTGTCTGCCACACACCCCTCTCCCTGTCACTCATGTCTTCTTGGTCAGAGGAGCCTTCATCAGCTGATTCCACCAGGAGCAAAACAGGCCTGCAGCATGTGGATGTCTGCCCCACATCTACAGTCCTTGGGGCAGGAGCTGGGCCAGAGCTAACCACAACAACAGAACAATTAATCAATGGAACAACTTGCCTCCAGAGGTTATCCATGCTCCAACACAGGAGGGTTTTAAGAAGAGATTTATTTGTTTGTTTGTTTGTTTGTTTGTTTGTTTGTTTATTCATTCATTCATTCATTCATTCATTCATTCATTCATTCATTCATTCATTTATTCATTTATTCATTTATTCATTTATTCATTTATTTAATTTGTATGCCGCCCCTCTCCGCAGACTCAGGGCGGCTCACAACAGCAACAGAAAACAATATATAATACAAATTCAATAATAAAAAAGCTAAAAACCCATAATTTATTTTAAAAAACATGCACACAACATACCATACATAAACAGTATAGGCCTGGGGAAGATATTTCACTTCCCCCATGCCTGACGGCAGAGGTGGGCTTTAAGGAGTTTGCGGAAGGCAAGGAGGGTGGGGGCAGTTCTAATCTCAGGGGGGAGCTGGTTCCAGAGGGTCGGGGGAAGCTGGTTCCAGAGGGTCGGGGCCACCACAGAGAAGGCTCTTCCCCTGGGACCCGCCAAATGACATTGTTTAGTCGACGGGACCCGGACAAGGCCAACTCTGTGGGACCTAATCGGTCGCTGGGATTTGTGCGACAGAAGGCGGTCCCGGAGATGGACAATAATTTGAGTGAAATAGTATATGCCTGAGAAGCAGGTTGGACTAGAAGACCTCCAAGGTCCCTTCCAACTCTGTTATTCTGTTAGCTCCTTCTAGATGTGTTGACTATAGGTTCAAAGTAGTTCATACCAAGCGAGTTGACTATACATTGCAAGCATCTGTGTGCCAGTGATTTGAAGAATGTTGAATGGCCTCTGTCTATGGCCAACTCATTTCTCCCAAAAACAATGGCCTTGTTCAAATGATTATCATATGTAAGCGGATGCAGCTTTTCTAAAGATTTTTTTAAGAGGAATAGTGACAGGGTTATTTATATGTTCTTGAAACAGATTAGGTTAATCTTTCCCAAAATGATAATTCAAGAAGACTAAAGTCAGCAGTATAATCATGTCACTAGAGTCACATAACCCTTGTCAATACCGGTTTGCAGGTGATTCACGTTAAATTGTTTTGATCATCTCAATGGTGTTTCCTTGGGTTTCAAATCAAACTTGGGTACTAATAAATCACAACTCATCAAGAAAATTAATCTGAAAGAGCTATGTCAGGCTTATCATGGACTGAAACAACCACCTGCAGTCAAGCATACCCGTTTCTCAAGGGTTTTTTTACACTCTCATTTTTAACCAGCTTGAAAAAGAAGATCTCCATAACCTCTTATACCTTAACATAATATACTTCTTCCAAGGTTTATTCTTGATTGGTCACTCCTGGAATGACCAGAATTGTAAATCACCGTCAGATGTTGAATTAGTTAACAGTAACATGGCAGTAACTGCAAATTAGCAGTAACAGTAAATTAGAAATAACTGTGAAAGGTATTTTGGAGCATCAATCACTTAAATATGAGCCAGTAGTGTGCTGCAGCTGCCAAAAAGGCCAATGAAATCCTAGGCTGAATTGACAGAGGGATAGACTCAAGATCATGTGAACTATTATTATTACTACGTAGCTTCTGCTCTGGCAATCTCACACTACTTACCAGAGCTTACAAAACTTTCGCCAGACCCATTCTAGAATACAGATCATCTGTTTGGAATCCATACCACATCTCAGACATTAACACCCTCGAAAATGTCCAAAGATACTTCACCAGAAGAGCCCTTCACTCCTCCACCCGAAACAGAATACCCTACGAAACTAGGCTCACTATCCTGGGTCTAGAAAGCTTACAACTACGACGCCTTAAACATGATCTAAATATTGCCCACAAGATCATATGCTGCAATGTTCTGCCTGTCAATGATTACTTCAGCTTCAACCACAACAACACAAGAGCACACAACAGATACAAGCTTAATATTAACCGCTCCAAATTGGACTGTAAAAAATACGACTTTAGTAATCGAGTTGTCGAAGCATGGAACTCATTACTGGACGCCGTAGTATCTTCCCCTAACCCACAACATTTTATCCTCAGGATATCCGCAGTTGACCTCTCCAGATGTTTATTTTTACATGAAAGGACTGACCTTTGCTTGCAGTGCCGCTGCGGTGTCCTTTTTCATAAAAATAACAATGTTTATTTTTACGTGAAGACCTCCCTTTGAAGGAGCTGGGGAATCCCTCCCACTAAGAGATTCCAGGGGCAGAGCTTTGACGTCACAAGCAGGTTGCTAAGGACGCCAAGGTGATCGCTTCCTGGATTCCATGGAATCCAGGAAGTGATCACCTTGGCGTCCTTAGCAACCTGCCGGTGACATCAAAGCTCTGAATGCCGAACACGACCCCGAACTTTGCCTGAAGTTTGAAAAAAATTCAGATTTGTGTTCGGCATACCGAACACCGCAAAATTCGGTATGGATCCGAATTGTGTGGGTTCAGTTTGCCCATCATTACTATAGATCCCTGAGCAGGGGATTGGATTAGAAGATTTCCAAAGTCCCTTCTAGCCCGGTTATTCTGTTAAATTATCCAAGCAGCATATAAAGAACTAAAGTAGCAGAATAATACAGTACTAGTTTAAAAAGAAAAATACCAGATTAATACACTGTAAAAATACCTTTGGTGTAGCCAAGAAATATAACTAATAGATGCGTGGAAGTTGGTTTTAATTCACATCATGGATGATCGGCTCCATCATGAAGTAATCTGGTTTGAATGTGAAATAAGGTTGGTTGGAAGTTGAAAAACAAGGACTTTTCGCCGTGTATCACCTCTGTTAGAGACACCTGGTTTTATTTATTAACTCTGCAACTTTACCACAGGAGGATTGATCAATTGGGTGATTTGCTCCAAGTTGTGGGTTAGAAACATAGAAACATAGAAGACTGACGGCAGAAAAGACCTCATGGTCCATCTAGTCTGCCCTTATACTATTTTCTGTATTTTATCGTAGGATGGATATATGTTTATTCCAGGCATGTTTAAATTCAGTTACTGTGGATTTACCAACCACGTCTTCTGGAAGTTTGTTCTAAGGATCTACTACTCTTTCAGTAAAATAATATTTTCTCACGTTGCTTTTGATCTTTCCCCCAACTAATTTCAGATTGTGTCCCCTTGTTCTTGTGTTCACTTTCCTATTAAAAACACTTCCCTCCTGAACCTTATTTAACCCTTTAACATATTTAAATGTTTCAATCATGTCCCCCCTTTTCCTTCTGTCCTCGAGACTATACAGATTGAGTTCATGAAGTCTTTCCTGATACGTTTTATGCTTAAGACCTTCCACCATTCTTGTAGCCTGTCTTTGGACCCGTTCAATTTTGTCAATATCTTTTTGTAGGTGAGGTCTCCAGAACTGAACACAGTATTCCAAATGTGGTCTCACCGGCGCTCTAAATAAGGGGATCACAATCTCCCTCTTCCTGCTTGTTATACCTCTAGCTATGCAGCCAAGCATGCTACTTGCTTTTCCTACTGCTCGACCACACTGCTCACCCATTTTGAGACTGTCAGAAATCACTACCCCTAAATCCTTCTCTTCTGAAGTTTTTGCTAACACAATGCAAAACTCAGATTGAGGATTCCTTTTCCCCAAGTGCATTATTTTACATTTGGAAACATTAAACTGCAGTTTCCATTGTTTTGACCATTTATCTAGTAAAGCTAAATCATTTACCATATTACAGACCTCTCCAGGAATATCAACCCTATTGCACACTTTAGAGTCATCGGCAAATAGGCAAACCTTCCCTACCAAACCTTCCCCTATAAAGTTCAGAAGCTCCTTGACCCAGCTTCCTTTGATGCTTTGTCTTGTAATTCTGGATCTTAACATTTTATATGAATCTCGTTTAGGAAAAGTCTGGGACTGCTCCTTCACCTACACTGTAAATCCCCCTTTTGTTTGTTATTTTGAATATTCACCAACCAAGGACAAATTCCTTGTGTGTCCAATCACACTTGGGCAATAAAGAATTCTATTCTATTATTCTTTCTCTAAAACTCAGGAACTTTTCCTAACTTCTCCCAAAATTAAATCATTCCTTTCAGCTGAGAATTAATGTGTATATCTTTTTGAGAGCTTCCATCATTGTTGGTAATGGAGAGAACTTTGGGTTGGTTTTTTTATTATTATTATTTTTGGTTCAGTCATCATTTTCATGATCTGATCCCTGGGTAATGGCAGCACAAGGACATTTGATTAGAACGGCTACTGTATATTCTTTGTAGTGCATGCTATATTCATTAAAGAGAAGAGGATATTTTCCTTCTAATAGGGTGATAAAATAAAACGCTTCTATTTGGGGGCCTGAATTACACAGTAAGAGGCTCACAAAAGTAATTGCCATCAGGTAAAGGTGCCACGGGGAGCTGAGAGTGATTAACAATGCAAGCGCAAGACACTTTTGTCTTTTAAGTTGGGCTCCTTCCATAAACCATCAGGAGAAGATCTTTAAACAAGTTATTAAGGTCAGGGTTGGTTTGAAGGATGTTCATGCATTTCCTGATAATAGCCCTGAGTTCCACCTCGAAGTTATTTATCCTGCTGACACAGCTAATAGAAAATTATTTGTATTTTTGATGGAGGACATTCCAATAAGAATTCATTTCACTCCCTGCTTTATTCCAGAGAGAGAATGAACAGCAATTAGGAAATATGAACTTCTACAAGTGATACTCTCCCACCCAGTGCTTTCAAAGATAGATCAGAAAGATGCTGGAGAGGGAGAGGGAAAGAAGGGGGGGGAGAGGGGAAGGAGGGATAATATGTACATACATATATGCAGGGGTGGGCAGCAGGCAGGGCAGGGTGGAATGCAGTTCCACTGGTGGAAATGAAGATGCATGTGCAGCTCCAACTGATTGGCGGCTGTCACTTCCTGGATTACTGGTCTCGGTTTGGTTCCTTGCTTTTTCCCTCTTTCCTCCTTCCTGGCCTCGGATGAGCCTCCCTCTCTCCTGCCTGGCTCCCCTCCAGCCTCACACGACCACCTCCCACCTGAGGTGCAAGCAGAAGGTGTGGGTTGAAGCGGTGCTGGCAGCATTTATGCTTCTGGCAGTACCTGTTCGCCTGGCTACCTAGGTGATAGATAAATCAATACATATAGAAGTACAGAAAGAGAGAAAGACAGGGAATAGACCCCCCAACCTTTATAGCTTGGTAGATCAGTGGAGCAGAGGAGAATTGGCCCATGCAAACTGTTCTGTGTGTACACATACTGGTTTGTGTAAGTTGTGCTGCAGCTGTGTGTGTTAGACCACTGCTCACACACCACTTCTGAACCAGACCTGGTCCACAGTGGGCCACAGCCTAAAGATTGGGGAGCTCTGCTATCTGTCTGTCTGTCTGTCTGTCCATCCGTCCGTCCGTCCATATCTATCTATCTATCTATCTATCTATCTATCTATCTATCTATCTATCTATCTATCTATCTATCTATCATTTATCTATCTATCTATCTATCCATCCATCCATATCTATCTATCTATCTATCTATCTATCTATCTATCTATCTATCCATCCATCCATCCTTCCATCCCTCCATCCATATCTATCTATCTATCTATCATCTATCTATCTATCTATCTATCTATCCATCCATCCATCCATCCATATCTATCTATCTATCTATCTATTCATCCTTCCATCCTTCCATCCATATCTATCTATCTATCTATCTATCTATCTATCTATCTATCTATCTATCTATCTATCTATCCATCCCTATCTATCTATCTATCTATCTATCTATCTATCTATCTATCTATCTATCTATCTATCTATCTACCTACCTACCTACCTACCAAATACCACACATTATGAAATATCCAGAACTGTAAAACCTACAAGCTTGAAACTTGGCATATAATGCATGTTCCTTTTGGCTTCTAGATGCTCGCTAAGAAAAGATATTTTGAAATAACCATCTGATCATTAGTATTTCTTATACCAAATTATATTAAACACATCTTACCTCTAGATTCTGGTTTTTAAAACAGACTCATAAAATTGTGTTGTACCCCTACCATTTAAGCATGGTAGTCGAGATTATTATTATATATATTTCTGGGCTATGAATCTTGTTTTAAATCTATCTCTGTTGACAATCTTTACGTTTGTGTTGGTTATTTTTCTGTATTTTAATCTTTTTTATGTTTCCAGGCTGACGAGAGAACAGTGTCATCGGGCAGCCTGCACAATGGCTATAAATCAAGGCTATAATGCCCTTTATGCCTTCACATTCCCTCTGAGAAAATGCAAAGGTATGCAGGGGCATAAACAAACATTGAGAATGGAGCTCTATTCAAAATCAATATCCCAATTTGTATGTATCCCAACTCAGAGGAGAATGAATGCCAAGGGGGAGCATCAGTTTGTCCCAGATATCACAATGTCCTGGGCCATTTGTTTAGATTTTAAATTTATTCATGGGGGGGTTTTCTATTGAAACAGCTGCATGGATGATGCATTCAGATCCATTGCTGATGCAATTTTGAGGCACCTGAGTAAAATTTCAGGATAAATCTCTCTCTCTTTTTCTCTCTCTCTCCCATCTCTCTCCCTCTCCCTCCCTCCCTCCCTCCCTCCCTCCCTCCCTCCCTCCCTCCCTCCCTCTCTCTCTCTCTCTCTCTCTATATATATATATATATATATATATATATATATATATATATATATATATATTTGTTTTCGTAGATTTTCACGGGTACAGGTATGACGGTCTTGGTATATTCGGGTTTCTTCCCGTGTAGGATTTGGAAATTTCTGGCGACGTTTCGATGAGGTCTCACTCATCATCTTCAGGCTGGTGTTTCTGTCCTTTTTCTCAGGCGAAGTCTTCGCCTGAGAAAAAGGACAGAAACACCAGCCTGAAGATGATGAGTGAGACCTCATCGAAACGTCGCCAGAAATTTCCAAATCCTACACGGGAAGAAACCCGAATATACCAAGACCGTCATATATATATATATATATATATATATATATATATATATATATATATATATATATATATATATATATATTTGTTTTCGTAAATTTTCACGGGTATATGTATGTAGATTGTTCTGAGTTCGGGTTTTGCCCTGTGTAATATTTTGCATGTTTATGCGACGTTTCGGTGAAATCACATTCACCATCATCAGGCTGAAGTTTCCAAGCTTCGTGCTGTTGTAAAATGGATATATCTACAGCTATATCTACAGCAGCACAAAGCTTACAACTTCAGTCTGATGATGGTGAATGTGATTTCACCGAAACGTCGCATAGACACTCAAAATATTACACGGGGCAAAACCCAAATTCAGAACAATCTACATACATATACCCGTGAAAATCTATGAAAACAAATACATACATACATATATATGTATACACACACACACACACACACACACACACACACATATATACACACACACACACACATATATATATATGAATTTCATAAGAGCTCCAAAAGGAATAAGACACTCCAGAGATCAACAAGAAGCAGATGGCTGACTTCCATTTTGACCTGGATCAGATCTGAAGTGCAACCAAGGAAATTTAATCTACAAGAACCATAAGAGAGATTCAATTTATCTTCCTGCTTCTCTTTCAAAGTAACTCAGTCCAAGGTACTTATCTGCATTTTGGAAATATGAAGTATATTAATCATATTTTGTATGTTCAAATCAGATGAAACATGACAGGCATTGATGTAGCCTAAGCATGTTTACACTAACGTAACAGAAAATAAGCAATACCGATATTTGTGTTTTAAATCTTTCTCCCTATCAGCTGTCTCTTGCTTTGGTTAAATGAAGGACTGCATCTGATTCCAAAATGGAATGTATTAATAACCTCTTCAAACAAGGCATTAAATCGTTCAGTATTTCATTTTAATATCTGTTCCCATTTGTTTTATTTATTTAGATATCTACTTCATGTCACAGTTAGTTGAACCTTTGTGGAATACATTTGCATTGGACAATTTAACATTTGAACATCCAGCATTTGTGGAATTGTTTATAGTTCAAATAAAATACAATTATTTTAATTGCTTGTGGCTGAACTAAATACAGCCAAAGTGGCTCTTTGGACTAAAATATAGATTGGATTCATGTGTCTGCCAACATTGGAATTTATTACTTATTTACAAGGTTCAGAGGTCAATGAACTCCAAAATGTCCTCTACTTAACTAAAATAGGCCACAATAAGAAGATAGAGGCCCAAATGAAATTTCACGCATTACTGCAAGGCGATCAAACCAGTCAGTCCTAGAGGAGATTAATCCTGACTGCTGTTTAGAAAGTTTAGAACTAAGACGCCTTAAACAAGATCTAGGTATTGCCCACAAGATCATATGCTGCAACGTCCTGCCTGTCAATGACTACTTCAGCTTCAACCACAACAACACAAGAACACACAACAGATTTAAACTTAATATTAACTGCTCCAAACTTGACTGTAAAAAATATGACTTCAGTAACCGAGTTGTTGAAGCGTGGAACTCATTACCGGACTCCATAGTGTCATCCCCAAACCTCCAACACTTTACCCTTGGATTATCTACGGTTGACCTATCCAGATTCCTAAGAGGTCAGTAAGGGGCGAGTACAAGTGCGCTAGAGTGCCTTCCGTCCCCTGTCCTATTGCTCTCCTATATCTCCTATACCTTTCTTCTATTCCTATATCTCTTCTTCTATTCTTTCATTGATATGTTCTATTACTATACCTTCTTTTCTATTATTTCTTAGATATATTTTACTATGAGTATCTCCTCTATAACCTTCATCATGTATTTTACTATGTGTGTATATGTATATATACCCACTAAAACCCTCATTGTGTATTGGACAAAATAAATAAATAAATAAAAATAAATAAAAATAAAATAAAATAAAAAATAAATAGAAGGTCTGGAGGCCTGAAGATGAAACTCAAATACTTTGGCCACCTAAGGAGAAGGAAGGAGTCACTGGAGAAGAGCCTAACACTGGGAAAGATTGAGGGGGAAAGAAGAAGGGGAAGACAGAGAATTAGATGGCTGGATGAAGTCTCTGAAGCAGTTGGCATGGACTCCAGGGGATGGTAGAGGACAGGAGGAACGTTGTCCATGGGGTCTCAATCAGAAATAGGTTCCTCTTGGTTTGGACTGGTTCACCCAAACTGGTAGTGACCCGAGTGTTGTGGTTAGCTCTGGCCCAGCTCCTGCCCCAAGGACTGTGGATGTGGGGGAGACATCCACATGCCGCAGGCCTGTTTTGCTCCCGGTGGAATCTGCTGATGAAGGCTCCTCTGACCAAGAAGACATGAGTGACAGGGAGGAGGAGAGTGTGGCAGACAGCTCAGAAGAAGATCATTAATGATAGAGCCATGCATGAGGAGAGCGATGCATAGGCAGCAACAACTGAGAGATTATTATCAAAGAAAATGAGGGCACCTGTGGTTGGGTGGGGCTGTGGTAATTAGTGAGGCTGCTATAAATAGCAGCCTGTGGGTTTGGCCATTGTGGAGGATTATCTGATCGTTGTGTTTCGTGACTGCTTTCCTGACTTTGACCTTTTGTGTGCTGATTTTTCCCCGCTTTGAAACTAAACCAGAGCAAAGTGTGTTTCACTTTGTGAAAGAAGAAGGACTGTGAATTGCCTCACAGCTGCAAGCTAAGTATCACAGAATTGATAAGGGACTTGTTCAAATTACCAGTTTGTTTGGAGATGAGTGCTCTTTGCTATACCGAAAGAGTGCTTTGTTTATTTTCATTTTTGGTATAAAGAACATTGTTTTGAATTTTCAAACATGTGTGTGTGTGAAATTGTATCTGTGCATTTTCGGGAGGATTCTACCAGAGAGCTCGACAGAACACCGAGTAAACCTAACTTTTCTTTGCTCTTATTCCCTATCTTTAATGTCATTGCACATGTCAAATGAACAGAGGGTTTCTATGAACCTCCACTCATAAATGAAAATGTTGGTTTTCCTTCGTTTGGAATAGGGCTATAAATATGGACATTATTACATTTCCTTGACTTAAAAAACTTTTTTTTCTTATCCAACACGATCTTTTCCATTCTGAAAGGCAAGAAATTTAAAATAATGGGGAAAAATATGGACTGTCACTTAGACAGCATGGGTGCAACTGCTCTTCAGAATTATGTCTTCTAAAACCTGGCCATTAATTCCAATTCATTCGAAGTCACTTGGATTACACCACTCGGGATATGCCCGTAAGAAATTATGCAACTTGTCTGAGCCAAGAAGAATTTTTAAGAGGATATAAAGGGATCTCTAATTTCTGAAGGGCATCCTTCTAGTCAATGTAACTTATAAATTCTGAAAATTAAGATAGGAATATACTTTATGTGGCCTTTGCCTAGAGACAAGCAAGATTTAAACATTTCAATAGATGCCAAAGGGGCTAGGAACATTATCAGGAACAATTCTCTATGATAGGTGGCTACCCAACTGTAGCAAAATGTGTGTTTTTTCCCTTTTCTTATATCTCATATTGAGCCCTGGTGGATTAAATCCAAAAGAATATTTTTACCAAAAATCAAAAATCAAATAAAATCAGAAAGTAAAAACAGAATTGGAGGGGACCTTGGAGGTCTTCTACTCCAACCCCCTGCTTAAGCAATAAACTCTATATCAAAAATGGGAATGCCTGTGCATGCTAGGATTGCATAGGTTTATCATCACAGCTCTATACCACTCCAGACAAGATACTATCAAGTCTCTTCTTCAAAACTTCCAGTGAGGGATATTTATTTTATTTATTTATTTATTTATTTACCCCTATTCTCCATAGACTCGGGGCGGCTAACAACAGTGGTAAAAACAACATGCGACAATCCAATACTAAAACAGCTAAAAACCCTTATTTTAAAAAAACAATCATACATACCAACATACCATACATAAATTGTAGAAGCCTAGGGGGAAAGAATATCTCAGTTCCCCCATGCCTGACATCAGAGGTGGGTTTTAAGGAGCTTATGAAAGGCAAGAAAGGTGGGGGCTATTCTAATCTCTGGGGGCAGTTGGTTCCAGAGGACCGGGGCCACCACAGAGAAGGCTCTTCCCCTGGGTCCCGCCAAATGACATTGTTTAGTTGACGGGACCCGGAGAAGGCCCACTCTGTGGGACCTAACTGGTTGCTGGGATTCGTGTGGCAGAAGGCGGTCCCTGAGATAATCTGGTCCATATAATGTCTGAAGAAATGTAATTCCACTCATGAATTATTTTTAATTGTCATGAAGTTTCTTTTTAATTCTTTTGTTTGTTTGTTTGTTTGTTTGTCAAGTACAATCAAATATAGGATAGTAGTCTATATAAACATAACATAGAAAGTAATGATAAAAGAAGACAAATAGGACAGTAGGACAGGGATGGTAGGCACAATGATGCACTTATGCACGTCCCTTTCAGTCCTCTTAGAAAAGGTGAGAGGTCAACTGTAGACAGTCTAAAGTTGAAGATTTTGGGGTTTGGGGAAGAAACAACAGAGTCAGGTAGTGAATTCTAGGTGTTGATCACTCTATTGCTGAAGTCGTATTTTCTGCAGTCTAGTTTCCAGCAGTTTAAATATAGTTTGAATCTCGTGTGTTGTTGTGGTTAAAGGTGAAGTAGTCATTAAAAGGAAGGACATTTTGGCATATGATTTTGTGAACAGAGGCGATGTAGTTGTAAATTGTCTAATTATTTCAAATCTGGTGGAGTAAAGTATTTTGTTGCAGGCGGAGGAGTGAAGGACTCGCCTTGTGAAATATTTCTGGAGAGTCTCAATTGTATTAACGTCTGATATGCAATGCAGGTTCCATACAGGTGAGCTACATTCTAGAATTGGTCTGACAAATGTTTTGTAAGCTTTGGTTGTAATGTTTTGTAAGCTCTGGTTCTACATGGCTTCTCTCCTTGATTAGTTTCCACCCATTGCTTCTTGTCCTGCCCTCAGGTGTTTTGGAGAATAGCCTGACTCACTCTTCTTTGTGGCATCCCCTGAGATATTGGAACATGGCTATCATCTCACCCCTTCTCCTCCTTTTCATGAAACTAGACATACCCAGTTCCTGCAACCATTTTTCATATGTTTTAGCCTCCATCTCCCTAGCAATCTACCTTCAAAATTGTCCAGAACAGTTAAGCAAAGTGAAGGAACACTGTTATGGCCATCCAGAATTGATTGCTCTTGCAAGGGTGCATACATAATGGTATTAATAGCAAATGATGAACCATCAAGCAAGGGGAAAGCAAACAAACCTATCAGCCACTCAACTCCATTATTGAATCAAGTTTTAGGATACTTGAAATTTTGGTAATAGATCTTAAGAGGCAAGAAGAGTCCTGTTAGTTGAAGAAGGTTGGCTAGTCAGCAACTACTTAATGCTTCCTAGCACTTCTGTCTTCATTATTATCATATCTTCACTTCTGCACCCTGTTAAAGTCTAACAACTCTTACTCCCCTAATCTTTCCTCATAAAAGCCCCTTAGTAAACCCATAGATTTATAGAAGCATAACAAAACAATGTAGGATTCTTCAAGGTGGCAATAGGATACAAGTATGTTTCAACAATCCTTTTTGTTGGGCAATTTTCATCTGGTGAAATGATAATTTTCAGATCATCATCATTTTTTGTCACTCTAAGCTTTTGGAAGACGTGTTTTAAGAATCACAAAATTCTGAAATTAAAGCTGAAATGAGAAGGCTTGAGTAGAAGGAACTCCATTGGATGTAGACTCTTAATTCCAGATTCTCTCCAGCTTTAAGATGCAGTTTTCCAAAAATCTGAACATCTCAATGAAATTGACCCTGTCCAATATAAAAGGGAGACAAGCAAATAATAGCTACCGAAGGTTGATTCAGTATAGCCAGGGTGGTGCAGTCAATTTAGAGATATTTTTGAAATTAATTGGCAGAGATCCCAGTAGACAAAATTATATTTTTTCCTTTTTTTTCTTTTTAGAAGTAGTACTATTTTAGTAAAATATATCTGGAATGAAGTATTATATGAAAAGAATTTATGCATGTTTAATTAAAATGTATAACTACAGTATGTACTTCACTGTAATACTGCAATACTTTAAGTTCAATTGATTCATGTATGGCATGATGAAGAAAAATAAAAACTTTTTGCAAAAAGAAAGAAAGAAAGAAAGAAAGAAAGAAAGAAAGAAAGAAAGAAAGAAAGAAAGAAAGAAAGAAAGGAAAGAAGTGTTCAGTTCTGGAGACCTCACCTACAAAAAGATATTGACAAAATTGAACGGGTCCAAAGACGGGCTACAAGAATGGTGGAAGGTCTTAAGCATAAAACGTATCAGGAAAGACTTCATGAACTCAATCTGTATAGTCTGGAGGACAGAAGGAAAAGGGGAGACATGATCGAAACATTTAAATATATTAAAGGGTTAAATAAGGTCCAGGAGGGAAGTGTTTTTAATAGGAAAGTGAACACAAGAACAAGGGGACACAATCTGAAGTTAGTTGGGGGAAAGATCAAAAGCAACATGAGAAAATATTATTTTACTGAAAGAGTAGTAGATCCTTGGAACAAACTTCCAGCAGATGTGGTAGATAAATCCACAGTAACTGATTTTAAACATGCCTGGGATAAACACATATCCATCCTAAGATAAAATACAGAAAATAGTATAAGGGCAGACTAGATGGACCAGGAGGTCTTTTTCTGCCATCAGACTTCTATGTTTCTATGTTTCTAAGAAGGAAAGGAAAGAAACCTGAACAACTTTGATACCAAATTTTTTCATCTACCACATCTTCTTTTTCAGCCAAAGTGGGACTCTGTACCACATTCCCAGCAATTTTCCAAAAGCAATGCTTTGAGTTTGGTAACCATTGACTTGGATGGTCCTACTACACTTTTAATCAGGATGCCTTCCGACTAAGTGTTGTGGTTAGCTCTGGCCCAGCTCCTGCCCCAAAGACTGTGGATGTGGGAGAGACATCCACATGCTGCAGGCCTGTTTTGCTCCCGGTGGAATCTGCTGATGAAGGCTCCTCTGACCAAGAAGACATGAGTGACAGGGAGGAGGAGAGTGGGGCAGACAGCTCAGAAGGAGATCAATTATCTAGCTCCTCCTTGGATTTGGAACAAGAGTTAATGACACAGCCACGCATGCAGAGAGCGATGCATAGGCAACAACAACTGAGAGATTATTATCAAAGAAAAAGAGGCCACCTCTGGTTGGGTGGGGCTGTGGTAATTAGTGAGGCTGCTATAAATAGCAGCCTGTGGGTTTGGCCATTGTGGAGGATTATCTGATCGTTGTGTTTCATGACTGCTTTACTGACTTCAACCTTTGTGTGCTGATTTTTCCCCACTTTCAAACTAAACCAGAGCAAAGTGTGTTTCACTTTGTGAAAGAAGAAGGACTGTGAATTGCCTCACAGCTGCAAGCTAAGTATCACAGAACTGATGAGGGACTTGTACAAATTACCAGTTTGTTTGGAGGCGAGTGCTCTTTGCTATACAAAAAGAGGGCTTAGTTTATTTGAATTTTCGGTATAAAGAACATTGTTTTGAATTTTCAAACGTGTGTGTGTCTGAAATTGTATCTGTGCATTTTCGGGAGGATTCTACCAGAGAGCTCGACAGAACACTAAGTGTTCGTTTAACTCTACCCCGTGCTGCAAATGTGTGTTTTGGAGACTGGCAGAAAATCCATCCTCTGTCATTTTTCACCCTTCAGCTTCAGTAAATTGGATTTCAAGTTGCTTAACTCTGGCAAGATCAAGAGCAATGCCCTTTTTTCTTTCTCTCCGAAGAATGTTGAGAATCTGAATGAAAAATAATTGATTTGGAACATTAATATATTGTGATGCATGAAACGCTTCCAATATTAGAATTTCCTTTCACCACAAGGTCCCATGGCAGTCTCCTGACTCCGTGGAGATCCATGGCAGATTCAAACAAAGCAATTGCAAACATTTTTCCCCAAGCAGCTGCCAGATCTTAGAAGTGGCAGTCCAGCAAGATACTTTTCTGATGCACGTTTTCACTCTGTTATTCCATTTCTCCTGAATCCCAACAGATAAGTCTGTCTTTCTTAGTTGGTTGTTTGTTTATTTATTTATTACAGATCGCTTTTGGAAAAAAAACACCCCAAAATAAAAAAAAAAACACAAGTCATTTGGATGATAAATGTCTTTTTTTAAAACAAAAATGCATTTTAGCCTAAATTTATTTTAATAAGATTTGAAATGGATGTTGCCCTTTGATCTGCTCCTCTGAAAAGCTGCAAGTTGTTCTATTATTCCATTATCCATCTGCAGATAACAATGCATCAGAAGTTGTTGGCTGGGTTTTTTTTTTCCTTTGCTGCAGAAACAATGCCCTTTAGTAGAGAAAGGACATTGTTTTGACAGATAAAGTAGGCATTTGATAAATTGAAACTGGTTCTGAATTATTTTGAGAGGAATGCATGCTACATCTGTCTACAGCGTTTTCCAGTGAAGCCACGCTTAACTTTCTTGTCTGTTTGTGATTTATAGAGCTGCAAGAAAGGTTAGGAAAATTTCATGCCTCTTCTCTTATAATTTGTAAGGGAATCAAAAAGCATTTGTAACTGTTTAGGATGCTTAAAAAGGCAAAACCTGGAAATCAAATGTTTAGTCGAAGTAAAAGCAATAGCCACAGCCTCAGTCGTACGACCAAGATACGATCCTTCCGTGAACAAAGATAAGGGAAATGAACCTGAAGTATCAAGATACATATATTGATATAAAGTTATCAATATTAAAATTAGTCTAGGTGGAAGAAACAAACTGTTCCATTGGTTGATTGTTCTCGCTGTCCTTATTTCTATTCTGTCGAGCTCTCTGGTAGAATCCTCCCAAAAATGCACTGATACAATTTCAGATACACACACGTTTGAAAATTCAAAACAATGTTGTTTATAATGAAAATTCACTTAAACCAAGCTCTCTTTTGGTATAGCAAAGAGCACTGGTCTCCAAACAAACTGGTAATTTGTACAAGTCCCTTATCAGTTTTGTGATACTTAGCTTGCAGCTGTGAGGCAATTCACAATCCTTCTTTCACAAAGTGAAACACACTTTGCTCTAGTTTAGTTTCAAAGCAGGGAAAAATCAGCACACAAAAGGTCAAAGTCAGTAAAGCAGTCATGAAACACAACGATCAGATAATCCTCCACAATGGCCAAACCCACAGGCTGCTATTTATAGCAGCCTCACTAATTACCACAGCCCCCACCCAACCACAGGTGGCCTCATTTCCTTTGATAATAATCTCTCAGTTGTTGTTGCCTATGCATCGCTCTCCGCATGCGTGGCTGTATCATTAACTCTTGTTCTGAATGCAAGGAGGAGCTAGATAATTGATCTCCTTCTGAGCTGTCTGCCACACTCTCCTCCTCCTCCCTGTCACTTATGTCTTCTTGGTCAGAGGAGCCTTCATCAGCAGATTCCACTGGGGGCAAAACAGGCCTGCAGCATGTGGATGTCTCCCCCACATCCACAGTCCTTGGGGCAGGAGCTGGGGCAGAGCTAACCACAACAATTTCTAGGTTGAATCTCTCCTTGATCAGTTTCCATCCAATATTCTTTGTCTGGCATTCAGATGATGGCTCATCAGTGGAAATCAATGAAGTGGCCAATGTCAACATGCAGATCCTTTCATCTTGTTCATCCATTCCCCTCATCTGCAAAGCTGCCCAAGACAGTCACTTTATATATCCAATTGTCAGTTGTCACAGAGGTATCCATCAAAGAGTGAGCCGACAGATGAGAAAAAGAATTTGAGCAAAATGGTATTCCTTAGGGCAGTGTTTCCCAACCTTGGCAACTTGAAGATATTTCGACTTCAACTCCCAGAATTCCCCAGCCAGCGAATGCTGGCTGGGGAATTCTGGGAGTTGAAGTCCAAATATCTTCAAGTTGTCAAGGTTGGGAAACACTGCCTTAGGGCACCAATGTTCAGAGCCATTGTAGGATCAACTTCATTTGTAGCTGTGGGGAAGTCAGTTCTCCTTATTTACCGTCTTGTTTTATCAACATGAAATAGCCTCTTAGTTGATGATTTTTTTTACCTATTAGTTATATACATTAAAAAAGAAATACAGTGGTACCTCTATTTACGAACTTAATTCATTCCATGACCTGGTTCTTAAGTAGAAAAGTTTGTAAGAAGGAGCTATTTTTCCCATAGGAATCAATGTAAAAGCAAATAATGCATGCAATTGGGGAAACCACAGGGAGGGTGGAGGCCATGTTTCCTCCCAGGAGATTCCTAAAGAGGCCCCACGGAGGCTTCTCCCTGCCTTTTCAGGCCCTGTTTCCTCCCAGGAGATTCCTAGAGAGGCCCCACGGAGGCTTCTCCCTGCCTTTTCCAGTCACAGTTTCGGAGGCTTGGGTTTGTAAGTGGAAAATGGTTCTTGAGAAGAGGCAAAAACCCCTTGAACACCCGGTTCTAGAAAAGTTCATAAGTAGAGACGTTTGTAGGTAGAGATACCTGTTGTGCTTCAGCCTGAGGCTGCTCAGGGATCAGCTGTGTCTCTGCTGGCTCCATGCCCAGAGGAGGATGACAGCGCAGAGGGGGCTGAACAGTCGGACGGGGGAGAGGAAAATCAGGAATGGGATGAAGGAGAACAGCATGAGAGCCCCCCCCCCGGGGGGCTCTCCCCAGACAGTAGCTTGGAGTCATTAGGTGATGACGCACAAGCTGTCATTGACATGAGACAGCGACGTTCCGAGCAATGAAAGGAGCAGTTAAAGAGATATTATCACCATTGAATTGGAAACAGCTGGGTTTGCGTGTGGTCCTCATCAGCAGGGTTTAAAAGGCAGGCAAGCCCTTGCAGCCATGTGGAGTGTTATCAGCTTGGCGTGGCGTTATCCTGTCTTGTTTCTCGGCGTCTCTGTTCCTGGCTTGTGGCCTAGCAGCTTTGGAAGATCCGTGGGAAGTGTAGGTCTGCTATCTACAGCCTTGGCTCTGCAGCAAGAATTCTGTATTGCTGCATGGACTTTTGGCCTTCATGATTATATCTGAAGATACAGTATTTTCCTGTTTGTAAGCACATTTTCTGTTACCTGTGTTTTTCTTGAATTTTATAAAACTGCCTTTGTCTTTTACCAGTGTGTCTGGCTTCTCTTTTTGGGTTGGTATTGGCTTCTGGAGTGACCCAGACAGAACAGATACCAATGTACAAACAACAATTAGCAGAAAAAAAACAAAGAAACATAACACTAAAACACATACCAAAAAAAGAAAAAAAGAGACCCATAGTGCATTATAAAGGGTATAATAGTAAAATATGATAAAGAAAATTTAAGTAATATATTCAGTACATAATATTTGCTGGTAATAAACTTTAGAAATAAATTATATTACTGACTTATTCTATATCTTCATGAGACTATTTTGTTTTAAATTTTCCTATGTATAAAGCACACAGTATATGATGGAATTAGTTTCTATCCCTTTTATTATAAAAATTTCTATCTAAACATTTTACACAAAGTACTAAATTGTCAACTGTATTGTTGATTCTTGGTTTTAGCAACTTAATAATAGTGTTTCTATAACAGGTCTGTCTTGTTCTTAATATTTCCCTATGTCATTTGGTTCGTCATTGACCAATATTTTACGTATTCATCTCCCCCCCCCATCTTCTTATCTGTAGTTATAGTTCTCTCTCTTTTCAGAGTAAGAGGTGTAGAATCCATTTTCAATTACTCATCTACTAAGTTTCATTTATGGTCCGCTCCACTTGTATAAGATGCTGAGGCAGCAACTAGAATGCTTAAAAGCTTTTTGTTTTGGTTTTGCTTTGTTTTAACCACCATTTAAACTGTAGCTGATTTGATACAGGAATAATATCTCTCGTGCAAAATCTTACTCTCCGACATGAGAAAAAAACGCTTGGGATATTTGTTTGCTCAAGAGAAAATCACTTTAAATTGCCTCACTCTGAAACTGATTCCGTAGCTGCAACCAGGACTCTAAATTACTTATCCCGCTCAAATCTTTTAAGTCATTATCTCATAGCACGGATTATCTTCGTTCAAAAACCCCCAAGAAAGTGTTAGAATATCATTTTTGTTCCCATTCTCTTTCCATTTTTATTTATGTTCTTTTTTCTGTTTTTCTCTCAACCAGCAAGCTTTGTCTTTCTCAATTTTCTGCTGAATTCATCATGGAATGAATGACTATCTCTTTTTTTTTTCTTATCCACCTTATTTTTTGCCATTTATAAAATATATAACAAGGTATTTCGTACTTCAGGAACAGTGAGGTTTTTTTAACACTGTATTTCCATGGAAGATAAGTAAGCCTTTTTATTATCATCATTTATTTAACAATGTGTTAAATTCCATTCCTCTTCGACAGAAAGGGTGGTGTCTTTTCAAAACTGATGGGTTTTCTTCGGATGAAGAAAAGTGGAAGTATTGTTTGAAAATTGTTATAATCTTTGGTATGTAGCTAAACCAACCCACCTAACCTTCATGCCTACCAGTTTTGAGGACTTGAGCTCCCAAAATTCTGAATGAGAGCTTGGGTGACTATAGAATTCTGGAACTTGAAGTCCACATATCTGTCGAAATCCAAGTTGTCAGCTATAAGAGGGTCCCCCCAACCCCTGGCTGTAGCCCACTATCGGGCCATGACCCATTTGGAAGAAGGCCGTGGAAGAGCATATCAGCTCCTCCTTCCCTCCCTCCCTCCCTCCCTTCCTTCTTTCCTTCCTTCCTCTGCCCCTCCCTCCCTCTCATCCTCTCCCCCATCTCACTCTTCCTTCCTCTCTTTCCCCTTCCTTCCTTCCTTCCTCTGCCCTGAACCCTCTCCTTCCTTCCTTCCTTCCTTCCTTCCTTCCTTCCTTTCGTCTCTCCCTCCCTCCATCTCACCATCCCTCTCTCTCTTTCCCCTTCCTTCCTTCCTTCCTTCCTTCCTTCCTTCTTTCCTTGTTTATTTGTTTGTTTGTTTGTTTGTTTGTTTGTTTGTTTACTTACTTACTTACTTACTTACTTACTTACTTACTTACTTACTTACTTATTTATTTATTTATTTATTTATTTGGTTTTTATGCCGCCCTTCTCCTTAGACTCAGGGCGGCTTACAACATGTTAGCAATAACACTTTTTAACAGAGCCAGCCTATTGCCCCCACAATCCGGGTCCTCATTTTACCCATCTCAGAAGTATGGAAGGCTGAGTCAACCTTGAGCCAGTGATGAGATCTGAACCGCTGACCTGCAGATCCTTGCTTCCTTCCTTTCCTTTCTTCCTTCCTTTCCTTTCTTCCTTCCTTCCTTCCCTCCCTCCCTCCCTCCCTCCTTCCTTCCTTTCTTCCTTTTTTCTCCACTCTTCATTCTGAACCACTTCTAGTCTAGCTCCGTAATAATATTCCATGCCATCACTTTCATTGCATTAAGATCTCCCCACAAAGCATTCAATAATGATAAATTCTTCCAACTATAAAGACCATTCCAAATCTTTTAGACTTGTCTCCTGTAAGTACTTCACTGTTGATTTGAAGGTACTGTAAATATCAGCTCATTACCTTGCTGAAAGAGCCAGCACTTTGTCATCTTTGGTTTCTTCCCTGCTCAAAACCAATTGCAAAATAGGAGTGCAAGTTAGTGATTCTTCTTGCCACCCACTCTCCACTTCTTTCTGATGTCCTTTCGAGATCTACATAACTTTACGCTTGATATTTATTTGTCTTCTCCAAATATTCATAGAAAACAAAAGGGAAAAAAATAGGAGTTAAGCATGCAGCATTACATAGGACGAGGTTTTATTTATTTATTTATTGTTAGAGTTGAAAGGGACCATGAAGGCCATCAAGTTCAACCCTCTGCCCAAGCAGGAACCCTATAGCACACCAGTCAAGATAGTCAAAATCTAGTCTAAAGAAAAGAAAGATTAGGTGTGACATGTGTATTCCAGTATTTGAAGAGCTGCCACAAAGAAGGCAGTCAACCTATTCTCCAAAGTACTCGAAGGCAGAACAAGAAGCAATGGATGGAAAGAGCCTAGGTTGTGCAGTGGTTAGAGTGTACTGCAAGCTACTTCTGCTCATCACTGGCTGCCAGCAGTTTGGCAGATCAAATCTCAGTAGGCTCAAGGTTGATTCAGCCTTCTATCCAGTAATGGGCAGCCAAAAATTTTACCGCCACGTTGTGGGTGTGGCTTATTTTGTGGGTGTGGCTTTATGGTCATGTGACTGGGTAGGAGTGGCTTGCCGGACATGTGACCAGGTGGGCGTGGCTTGAACGATCATCATCGTTCAAGTGAACTTACAACCTCACCAGTGTCGCTCTCTGGGATGACAATTTGCTTTGTGTTTCCTGCACTCTCCTTCCTAGGCCGCCCCCCACCTCAGGCTGGGTAGCTAGGTGAATGGGTGCCAATCAGCTGTGGAGAAAAGAGGGGGGAGGAAATGGCCCTCCTGCAATACCTGTTGGTGCTGGTATCCCTGACGCTTTCCGAGGAGGAAGAAGAGGATGGGAGGAGGGGATGGTCAGCTAAAGCTGAGCACACAGCTTCATTTCCACAAGTGGAACTGCATTCCACCCTATCCTGGCTGCTGGCCACCCCTGCTTCTATCCTTCCAAGGTTGACAAAATGAGGACACAGATCAGGGGTAGGGAACGTTGGCTCTTCTATGACTTGTAGACTTCAACGTCCAGAATTCCTGAGTCAATCATGCTAGCTCAAGAATTCTGGAAGTTGAAATCCACAAGTCATAGAAGAGTCAATGTCCCCTACCCCCGACCCAGATTGTTGAGACCAATATGCTAACTCCCTATAAACCACTTAGAGAGGAATATAAAGCACTGTGAAGCAGTGTATAAGTCTAAATGCTATTGCTAAACTTGTGAAAGAGTGATCCAACCTGGAACTAAGGAGAAATTTCCTGATAATGGGAACAATTAATCAGTGGAATGGGTTATTTTCCAAAGCTCTAGAAGGCAAGACAAGAAACAATGGATAGAAACTAAACAAGGAGAGGAGCAACCTGGAATTAAAGAGAACGGGTCCAAAGACGGGCTACAAGAATGGTGGAAGGTCTTAAGTATAAAACGTATCAGGAAAGACTTAATGAACTCAATCTGTATAGTCTGGAAGACAGAAGGAAAAGGGGGGACATGATCGAAACATTTAAATATGTTAAAGGGTTAAATAGGGTTCAGGAGGGAAGTGTTTTTAACAGGAAAGTGAACACAAGAACAAGGGGACACAATCTGAAGTTAGTTGGGGGAAAGATCAAAGGCAACATGAGAAAATATTATTTTACTGAAAGAGTAGTAGATCCTTGGAACAAACTTCCAGCAGACGTGGTTGGGAAATCCACAGTAACTGAATTTAAACATGCCTGGGATAAACATATAACCATTGTAAGATAAAATACAGGAAATAGTAAAAGGGCAGACTAGATGGACCATGAGGTCTTTTTCTGTCGTCAGTCTTCTATGTTTCTAAGTTTCTAGAAATATCCTAACAATGAGAACAATTAACCAGTGCACACGCATGGCAGCCAGCTGATTGTTGGGTGTGCATGCTAACAATGTTCTCAGCTCTTACCGGCTTGCAAGCTCTTTCATTGCTACTCTCTGCAAAGAATGTTTTCCAAGCCCTACGTCTTTGCAGGGTTTTTTTCCCATTGCTTTACTTGCTCCTAATGTGTCTTTCCAGGTGTTAATGATGTTCCCAGCTCTTGCTGGCTTGCAAGCTCTTTCATTGTTACCCTCTCATAATAAAGTTTTGTTAAAACCTGGGGATAAAATAATGTGCTGAAGCTGACCAGACTAAGGACGTTAACTAGAGTATAAGACACACCTTATACTTACCTAGTAAGCAGATTCTTTTCCCTATTTTCCTCCCCCAAAACTAAGGTGCGTCTTATGCTCTGGTGCATCTTATACTCCCAAAATATGGTGTGCAGTGGTACCACATCTTAGGAACTTAATTCATTCCATGACCAGGTGCTTAAGTAGAAAAGTTCATAAAAAGAAGCAATTTTCCCTGTAGGAATCAATGTAAAAGCAAATAATGCGTGCAACCCCATCCCAAAAGTCACCCTTTTTGCCTTGCGCCGCTGGGAATCCTCACCTCCAGACTTCCATTGCCAGCTGAAATGCCCGTTCATGCATTGCTGGGATTTCCCAGAGCCTCCCCTCGCTAGGAATGCCTGCCTCTGGACTTCCATTGCCAGCCGAAGCTCCAGTTCTTGCATTGCTGGGATTTCCCTGAGCCTCCCCTCACTGGGATTCAAAGCAGCGCCGGTAAAAATGAAGGGAATTCCCAGCGAGGGGAGCCTCAATGAAATCCCAGCAACACAATAATGGGCGCTTCGGCTGGCAACGGAAGTCCAGAGGCAGGAATTCCCAGCGAGGGGAGGCTCAGGGAAATCCCAGAACTTCAGCTGGCAACGGAGGTACGGAGGCGGGGAATCCCAGTGGTGTCGGCTTTGGTTCATAATGTGAAAATAGTTCAGAAGAAGAGGCAACAAATCTTAAACACCGGGTTTGTATCTCAAAAAGTTTTTATGAAGAGGCGTTCATAAGACGAGGTGCCACTGTATATATATTTGAAGCTCAGTATCTGGAAAGAAACAGCCGTCCATAAAGCAAGAGCATTGAATTCACCTTTTTTTTTAAGGATTTGGGAGAAAATAATTATATTGGCTACAAAAGACACTGAACATGTTCACTCAAACACAAATGTTTAATCCCTTCAATACTTTTAAAACTCTGATCTCCTTTGGGAATGAAATAACTGCAGGGCTCAATTTGTTCTGTAGCTTAATGATTAAAGATGAAATTTTTTTTTGCCTATGCATCTGATTTTTATATGCCTTGTTTTACGGCACTCCTTATTAAAATAAATTCTGTAGTTAGATGCTGAGAATAATTGCATCCAATACTCTACAGCTAAAGCAAATAAATATATAAAAGCTTGATTTTGAAGCTTCTAGCAGAAAAGGGAATTGACTCCAAGGGGGAGGGGGAGGGAGATGATCCCATTTAGGTGAAAAATGATACAAGCACATTTACCCAATCACCAATGTAAGGGATGTGGTGGCTCAGTGGCTAAGACACTGAGCTTGGTGATCAGAAAAGTTGGCAGTTCAGCAGTTCGAATCCCTAGCACCATGTAATAGAGTGAGCTCCCATTACTTGCCCCAGCTTCTGCCAGCTTAGCAATTCAAAAGCATATTCAAATGCAAGTTGAAAAAAATGGGGCTACCTTTGATGGGAAGGTAACAGCTTTCCATGTGCCTTTGGCATTTAGTCATGCCAGCCACAGGACTAAAGAGATTTCTTCAGGCAATGCTGGCTCTTCAGCTTTGAGACGGAGATGAGCACTGCCCCCTAGAGTCAGGAATGACTAGTTCATTTGTGGGAGGGGAGCCTTTACATTTTTAGTCCCCAATGTTCATGGAAAATTGATAGTGAAGTATCCCACTACTGGTTTTTCACATTACACAGTTCTAAATTGATGATATCCCACCTGAGCTCTCTAAAGATCGGAGGGAACACTTAGTTGTTAACCTTAAAATGGCTCTCTGTCTCACACTACTTTTAAGGTATGTTTTAAGTGTGAAGTTCCAAAAAAAATCCCCTCTCCAGGGGGTTTTGGACTGGTAGGAGAAGAAGAGGAGTGAAGAGCACTAGTGAGACCACATTTGGAATACTGTGTTCAGTTCTGGGGACCTTGCCTACAAAAAGATATTCATGAAATTGAATGGGTCCAAAGACGGGCTACAAAAATGGTGGAAGGTCTTAAGCATAAAACTTACCAGGAAAGACTTCATGAACTCAATCTGTATTGTCTGGAGGACAGAAGGGAAAGGGGGGACATGATCAAAACATTTAAATATGTTCAAGGGTTAAATAAGGTTCAGGAGGGAAGTGTTTTTAATAGGAAAGTGAACACAAGAACAAGAGGGCACAATCTGGGGAAAGGTTGGGGGGGAAATCAGAAGCAACGTGAGAAAATATTATTTTACTGAAAGAGTAGTAGATGCTTGGAACAAACTTCCAGCAGACATGGTTGGTAAATCCACAGTAACTGGATTTAAACATGCCTGGGATAAACATATACCAATCCTAATATAAAATACAGGAAATAGTACAAGGGCAGACTAAACGGACCATGAGGTCTTTTTCTGCTGTCAATCTTCTACATTTCTTCTATGTTTCTATGAATACTACATTCTAACCACTGCGCTACCATGGCTCTCGAAATACACCAGAGTTTACAAATTTCAGACATCCATATGGTCACAAGTCTGCGAATCATTTGTTCTACTTCGACCCTCCCCAAACCTGTTACACTTTCTTAAAAAAATATATATATATTTATTATTTTTTTCTGTTTTGTTCTTTTAAAAAAAATCTAGATATAAAAAGGATATGGAACTATCAGGTATAGAAAGAACTACCCAACCACTAGACAAACTATTGACAGGCCCGGAAGAAAAAGCAATATATAAAATATATAAATATCTGATGGAATATGAAAGACCAGAGGAGATAGTTAAAGGTACAATGATTGTCTGGGTGAAAAATGTTGGCCATAATATATATGTAGAGGAATGGGAACAGATTTGGAAGAGAAATATTAAATTAACAAAATCCACAACATACAAAGAAAACCAATATAAAATGCTATACCGTTGGCATCTCCCACCCAAAAGACTAGCCAAAATGCACAAAAATTACAATCCAATGTGTTGGAAATGTAATAAGACTCAAGGCACCTTCTTTCATCTATGGTGGTTATGTCCAGAGACAAGAAATTATTCGAAAAAAATAAATAATTGGTTGTGTCAAATAACAAATACAAAAATGGAATATACGCCAGAGTTTTTTTCTACTGGGTATTATGAGAGGTACCTATTCTAAAAATGTAAAATACTTAAGCTTGCATATTACAACAGCTGCAAGGATTGTATTTGCACAGAACTGGAAAAATCCGCAAATACCTGAAGACAATGAGATCATTAAGAAAATATACGACTGTGCAGAGATGGACAGATTGACAATGGAGCTTAATAATTGAAAAGAATCGAACTATTATGAAACTTGGACAAAATGGTACCAATGGGCAAAAAAAAGAAACTTAAAAGAAGCATTGAATTAAAATATTAAGAAATCTAAAAGCAATTAAAAGACAATGTCGATAAGAATGTATATATGATGTAGATTCATCTGTAAATATGATTGTGTACTGTTTAAAAAAAACCCTCTTACACTTTCTGTTCCAAGCACCTCTTACTCAAATTACGATAAATACCTTATTCACACCAAAAACATTTGCACTTTACAAATCAACTGAAGAGGACCAAGAAGGTTATATGCATAGCTTTATTGCAGGTGATATCAAAATGCATCTCCTTTTTGAATATGTGGGACAGAGGCCTCCGTGTCCATTTGCTCGACTGAAATGCTTTAGAGGCCCATGTTTAGTGGCAAAAAAACCAACCATATAAATCTTGCTCTCTACAGACGCAATTTAGTGAAATATGCAGTTTTCTGTTTCCCATTACTATATACAGTATAAATTCTTTCCCCTGAAAGACAGATTGTGCATATTTGCAAACAGCATCTGTATTCATGCATTTGGAACATTTATTTTTCTGGCAATAAAAATTTTGATTTCCCAAAAGGAGTGCTATATCTGAGAACTGATGTTGCGTGTTTTTTTTCCCCAACCCCATTCCACCCTGGCTTTTTTTGTTGTTATTGTTGAGATTTAACTAAATTTCTACTGTTAGTTATTTTGTGGTGAGTTACAATGCTTGGATAGCAAAATATGCGACTTAGCAGCTAGCACAAAGCATTAAAAGGATCACACGAGGCATAAATCTCCACACCTACTTTGTGTAGGGATAAAATTTATAATATCAGACAAATGTCTGAAAGTACATGCTATCCGATTGTGTGAAAAGTGATTTTTTTTCCCCCTTTGCATTAATGGAAAGAGTGGGTTTAAAAGATGAGGGTGTGTGGGGAAACCCAACTTTACTTATTGAAAAGGATGAGAAAACTGTTGCTTTTATGATGGGAGGGTAGAGATATGCATGTACGTTGCTATTATGTTAGAATAGAATAGAATAGAATAGAATAGAATAGAATAGAATAGAATAGAATAGAATTTTATTGGCCAAGTGTGATTGGACACACAAGGAATTTGTCTTGGTGCATATGCTCTCAGCGTACATAAAATAAAATATACATTTGTCAAGTATCATGTGGTACGGCACTTAATGATTGTCATAGGGGTCAAATAAGCAATGAAGAAGCAATATTAATAAAAATCTTAGGATATAAGCAACAAGTTACAGTCATACAGTCAACATGGGAGGAAATGGGTGATAGGAATGATGAGAAAAAGTAGTAGAATAGAAGTGCAGATTTAGTAGAAAGTCTGACAGTGTTGGTGGAATTATTTGTTTAGTAGAGTGATGGTGTTCGGAAAAAAACTGTTCTTGTGTCTAGTTGTCTTGGTGTGCTTAACCTTGCATTAAATATTTAACCCCATTAGAATAAATGCAAATATAGAAAAGTTATTCAGATTCTGGAAAGAGTACAAAGCAGAGCAACAAAAATCATTAGTGGGCTGGAGTCTAAAACATACAACGAATGGTTACAGGAATGAGGTATATGACCAGGTTTGCCTGGTGCACCAGTTGCGGCCCTATTTGGAGAGGGAGTCTTTGCTCACAGTTGCTCATATCCTCATCACCTCGAGTTTCAACCACTGCAATGCTCTCTACATGGGGCTACCTCTGAAAAGTGTTCGGAAACTACAAATTGTGCAGAATGCAGCCACGCAAGCAGTCGTGGGCCTCCCAAGGTATGCCCAAGTTTCTTCAGTAGTCTGCAGACTGCACTGGCTGCCAGTTGATTTCCGGGCACAATTCAAAGTGTTGGTTATGACCTATAAATCCCTATATGGCATTGCACCAGATTACTTACGGGACTGCCTTCTGCTGCATGAATCCCAGCATCTGGTTAGGTCCCACAGAGTCGGCCTTCTCCAGGTCCCATCAACTAGTCGATGTCGTTTGGTGGGACCTAGGGAAAGAGCCTTCTCTGTGGTGGGCCAGGACCTCTGGAATCATCTACCCTGGAGATCCATACTGTCCCCACCCGCCTTGCCTTCCGAAAGAGTTTAAAAATGCATCTTTGCCACCAGGCCTGGGGACATTAGATCTTCTAATCTCCAACCTGACCAACTAATGTTGTGGAAGCATGGAACTCATTACCGGACTCAATAGTGTCAACCCCTAACCCCCAACATTTCTCCCTTAGACTGTCCACGATTGACCTCTCCAGGTTGCTAAGAGGTCAGTAAGGGGCGTACATAAGTGCACTAGTGTGCCTTTCGTCCCCTGTCCAATTGTCTCTCCTTATCTCATATATCATATATCTTTTCTTCCTTTCATATATCTTCTCCTCTATTTTTATATATTTTCTTTATATATATCACTACATGTCTATTCTCTACTATATGTATTGTGTATTGGACAAAATAAATAAATAAAATGTCTTTAGTGTGCTTTATTGAGTGAATGTTAATTAATGTTTTAAAGTTAGAATTTTTAAGGATGTTTTAAGTATATTAATTGGATAAACTTTATCGTTATGTCTTTTATATATGCTGTGAGCCGCCCCGTGTCCTCGGAGAGAGGTGGCGTACAAATCCAATTAAACTAAACTAAAGTAAAGTAAACCTCAACGGCCTCGTCTCAGATGGGATCAGCTACGTGCTACACAGGCTCGTAGGAGATATTCTAGTCCAATGATGGCAAACCTTTTTTGGCTTGTGTGCCAAAAGGGTGCCCAATAGGGTGCCCCCCGCACATGCATACAACCTCCCCACATGCTGTCCCCCACACAAATATGCACATAGGCTTCATAGAAAACTCTGGACTTCCATTAGGGCCATTTGCAGTAATGGGCAGCCAAAATTTGGGTGTGGCTTATTTTGTGGGTGTGGCTTGATGGTCATGTGACTGGGTATGTGTGGCTTGCCAGCCATGTGACCGGGTGGGAGTGGCTTGAACGATCATCGTCATTCAAGTGAACTGTTAAGTCATCGACTTACAACCTCACCAGTGTCACTCTTAAATTTCTGTTTAAAAAAAAGGTAGTTTAGAAAACAGATCAAATAAGAGAATTTTTAAAAAACATTAAAATGTGTCAAGTTTTGATTGATTTGAACATGTTCAAACATTATGATGCCAAAAAGTCAAGTGTTTCCATTTTTCTGTCCACCCCCTGTAGATGGATTAAATCTCTATCCATTTCAGAAAAAGTGGTTGTCCAGGAGATGGTATGTAAATAATCTGGCTCTGAGCCATATAGGGCTTTACAGGTAATAACCAATACCTTGAGTTTATATCCATTGCTTCTTGTCCTGTGTTCAACCTTGGAGAATAGGTTGACCCCCCCTCTTCTTTTAAATATTGGAAAATTGCTATCATTGTTACCCCTGGTCCTTCTTTTCATTAAACAAGACATGTCCACTGTGAGCTAAAATAATATTCACACTGGCAGTCAAAACTGGGCATTCCACTTCTTTCCACCTCTATTCCAATAAACTTGGACAATGGTCTTTTCTGTGATGCATAAATACATTCTTGTAAGATTCCAGCTACAATTCATCTTTGCAATGTATTCCAAGGAATGCTTCTCTCATAAATGATGGGCAATTTATATTAAATATTTTCTACATTTATCCTATATAGAATAATCTATATTCATGCAGATGGAGTCTCTCTCTCTCTCTGTTTCATCCCCTTTCTCTTGTTTCGGGGTCTTTTTTATTACAGAATGCAACCCTTGAATATGTTAAAATTCAAATAGCTTTCTCTGCCAATTGAATAGTAGAGATCTAACGCTTGCATCCATGCTGTTAGTTTAATTAAAAAATTACCCAAAGGAAAACAATAGTCAACAATATTCTCTGCAGAAGTTGAGGAGGGGAAGGATTGAGCACACCATAAGGTGTTCCGTTGTCTTGGGTTTTCATACAGAGATTTCTCTTCCCTGCTGCTGTATTTCTAACCTGATTTAAATGAAATTTATGTGAGTCTTTGGCTTATGTGTGAAATAACTCCCTTAACCAGTACTTAAAATAATGCTTTCGAAGTGACAATATTCTGGTAGAAATTGTATTATTATTATTATTATTATTATTGTTGTTGTTGTTGTTGTTGTTGTTGTTGTTATTATTAATTTATTTTATAATTAATATTATATTATTAATAATAATAATAATAATAATAATAATAATAGTGTGGATCATTGATGTCACCAAAAAAACTTAGCCAATATCATGATCTTAAAATCGAACTACTATGACTCAGGCATAAACCAGTTGAGGTGGTCCCAGTAGTAATTGACACACTGGGTGCTGTGCCAAAAGACCTGAGGCAGCATTTGAAAACAATAAACTAACAAAATCATGATCTGTCAGTTACAAAAGGCCACCATACTTGGATCTGCACGAAAATGCACCACACAGTCCTAGATGCTTGGGATTTATTTATTTATTATTTATTTATTAATCAGATTTGTATGTCGCCCCTCTCCGCAGACTCGGGGCGGCTCACAGCAATAATAATACAATGTGAACAAATCTAATATTTAAGTTAATTTAATGTGTTCGACTTGTGATATTGTGATACAAAATTCAGCATATCAATCTCATTTGCTGGGTATTACTGTTTTTTGTGAGTAAAAGTAAAAGTGAAAGTGAAAGTAGCAGAAGCAGAAGCAAAAGCAAAAGTAAAAGTAAAACCATCATCCAACAACATCTGAAGGGCGCTAATGATAATGTGCCTCTCCTCTGTCAGGATATAAACCTGAAGTAATATTACAAGTACAGCAGAAGTAAAGTAAATGCTGAGTCGTGGTGCTTCAGCAGAATGGCCCAACCTGTTCTATGATCTGATTGGTCAATACATGTATATAATGTAATACACCTTTTCTGTGGGTGTGGTCTGGTCTGGTTTGATTGTTTGGTTTAGTGGTCTAGTATAGTGTGGTCTGATAGCGGTTGGTTGGTTGGTGGTTTATTCTGTAATATAGTGTAGAGTAAATAGTTACTTTTTTATACTACTGAAGAAGTAAAAGAGCCTTCTGAAGAAAGAACTCCTGCTGTCAGGTCTTTATTGAGAAAACTACCTTGTCCTTGGTATCTACCACATTTCCAATGCAAATTCAAAATAACTCTGACATCTTCCATCTTGTCATCTTTCTGGCCCCATCTCCTCTTTCCATAATGCTGGCATTCATGGTTTTTCCTCCTTCCTTCTATATCTTCACCCCTCCTCAAAGAGCTGCAGAAGCTCCCTTAGTCAGTTGAAATGGTCCGTGGAATTCAACTTCTCTTTCAACAGGGTGGATTTCAGGGGTGAAATGCTACCGGTTCGGCCTGGTTCAGGCATACAGGTAACGGCAGCCGCTGATCCGGAGAACCGTTAACGGTGGCAGCGGGAGGCTCCGCCCCCCCCACCCAGACATCTCTCAGTGTACATAAAAGACAAGATGCATTTGTCAAGAATCATGAGGTAAAATACTTAATGATTGTCACAGGGTACAAATAAGCTATCAGGAAACCATCAATTGTTTGTTTGTTTGTTTGTTTGTTTGTTTGTTTGTTTGTTTGCTCGCTCGCTCGCTCGTTCGTTCGTTCGTTCATTCGTTCATTCATTTATTTATTTATTTACTTGATTTGTATGCCGCCCCTCTCCATAGACTCAGGGCGGCTCACAGCAATAATAAACAATATATAACAAATCTAATAACTTAAGAGGAACACAAGCAACAAGTTACTGTCATACAGTCATAAGTGGGAGGAGATGGGTGATAAGAACGATGAGAACTAATAGTAATAGTAAGGCTGCCGTAGTGAATAGTTTGACAGTGGTGAGGGAATTATTTGTTTAGCAGAGCGATGGTGCATCCCTGTGTGAGATTTTGCGGAAGCAAAGAAATGGCCGATTTTTGCTGAATTCTCGTGCGCGTGAGCATTTTAGTGCAAGATTTTGGCGATTTTCACTGATTTCTTTGCTCCTGCGCATGCGTGGAAGCGAAATCCCACATAGGTGTGTGGGGGCTTGCTGCCGCCCACACGCGTGACCAAGCCAGCCTCCATGACCAATCCAGTAGAAAAAGGTAATTGTGGCCCTTCACTGGTTGTATGGTTTGGATTGTTCCTGTGCATTGGGACCGGGATTATGGATTCTCAGTGGAATGAAAGTCTGAAGAACTTTGTTATGAGTTTGTACATTATTGATTCATGTCTGTTTTCTTGTATATGGTATTTTATTGCTGATTAATTTTAGCGTAATCTCCTTGGATTGCACATTTTAGGTGATGACAAGGAAATACTTCAAATACATCCAGATAATTGCTCTCTGGGTGCCTGTTAAAGTAAGTTTTCATCATGAAACTTTAATAGACAAACACATAGCTTCCACCTTCAGTGTCCCTTCTAAGCATCCTATCATGTAATAATTAGGATTCTGATAAATTGTCAGTAGATGGCATTAATGAGCTCTCCATGCAACAGCAGCCTCAGCCCAGAGAAGAAGCAGATGGACATAACTTGAAAACAGCCTGTCTTGTTATTCTTTATGGTGGAAAAATGGTGGTGGGAGGGAGTTCTTTAGGAGGTGTCTTAATTTAGCACATACCTTGCAGACACCAATATCCAGAGAAGAAAATCAAGCCCAGATTCTCTACGCTGCTTATTTTGCATTTATAAGTAAGGTTATGTGGAAGAGAATATAGCCAGGCAGTGAAATTTTTTTTTTGTGTGTGTATTTCTAAATAGCTGATCAAAAATCTGTGATACAGAACAGTTAATATCTAAATATCAGAGAGAGAGAGAGAGAGAAAGAGAAAGAAAAAGAGAGAGAGAGAAACAAAGAGAAAGAGAGAAAGAGGAGAGAGAGAAAGAGAGAGAGAGAGAAGAAAATGGAAATAAATCTGGTTTCATATTAGAGTGCCCCCTTATCTTAAAACCCCACCCTGTTCAGATCATCTAATGCATACTTTCCCTATTACTAGGGGATTAATGGGTCTCCCATTTTGAAGAGGCTGGGGACAGCCACTTTAAGTGGGTATTTTAGGTGGAGTCTTTAGAAAGCTTAGAACTACATCACCTTAAACATGACCTAAGCATAGCCCATAAAATCATCTGCTACAACGTCTTTCCTGTCAATGACTACTTCAGCTTCAACCACAACAACACACGAACACACAACAGATACAAACTTAAAGTAAACTGCCCCAAACTCGACTGCAGGAAATACGATTTTAGTAACCTAGTAGTTAATACATGGAGCTCACTACCAGACTCTGTAGTATCATCACCTAACCCCCAAAACTTTACCCTTAGACTATCCACTGTTGACCTCTCCCGATTCCTAAGAGGTCAGTAAGGGGTGTGAATAAGTGCCCCAGAGTGCTTTCTGTCCCCTATCCTATTTTTTCTCTTTTACTAGTGTCATGTATATAAACATAGTTATATCTTTGTATACCACCAATAGGTACTTGACTAAACAAACAAAACAAAACAAACAAACAGTCTTCCCCTTGAAACCAGATTAGTGCCCATCTGAATTACTTTCTGTCAGATGATGGAAATCAAGTTCTTCCAACAGACATTTGGAAGATGTTCTGGGTGTTACATTTCTATTGCATTAGTATTTATTGTCTCTTTGATTAGATTTTCTTCTTCTAATACTATTTACATTTTTTGTAAATATTTTAAGATTTGCCACCTTCTTCTTCTTCTTCTTCTTCTTCTTCTTCTTCTTCTTCTTCTTCTTCTTCTTCTTCTCCTTCCTTCTTCCTTCTTCTTCTTCTTCTTCTTCTTCTTCTTCTTCTTCTTCTTCTTCTTCTTCTTCTTCTTCTTCTTCGTTAATTAGTTTTAGCTCTCTTTTTTAAAATTATTCAGCTGTTTATACAATTTATTATTCCAGGGAGGTTATTATTCCTTTTTCTTCTTCTTCCTTCTCCTCCTTCTCCTTCTCCTTCTTCTTCTTCTTTATCTTCCTCTTCTCCTCCTCCTCCTCCTCTTCCATCATGTTTACAGTCTACATATTCCCGTTCAGAATTATACTCTCTTTGCAGTTTATAGTAAAGGTTGATTACAGTCAAGTATCATTGACTAGATAATTTATTTTTTAAAAAAAGAAGAAGAAGAAAAAGGAATAATAACCTCTCTGGGATAATAAATTGCATAAACAGCTGAATAATTTTAAAAAATAGAGCTAAAACTAATTAAAATGTTCAGCTATAAAGCTAAATGTAGACTGGAAATTTTCAGGAAGAAATTCAGCATTTGATAATGAACTTGTTTTATTCCAGACCTGTTTAATTAAACCTACAGTATGATGAATGCAGAAAAAGAAGAAATAACTGAAGTAGGTGTGTATTTATTTATTCATCTATCTATCTATCTATCTATCTATCTATCTATCTATCTATCTATCTATCTATCTATCCATCCATCTATCATCTACCTACCTACCTACCTACCTACCTATCTATCTATCTATCTATCTATCTATCTATCTATCTATCTATTATTTTGATTTCTAGGCTGCCCATCTATGGAGACTAAGGGCGGCTTACAACACAAAAATACATAAACATAACACAATAGAAATCGAAGTTAAACTAAACCAATTTAAATTACATGGCAGTTTTCTCATCTCCTTTCCTCCACAAACACACCATCTACTACTAAAAACAAGATGAGCAAGGTAAAACAATAGATAAATCAATGCATTAAAAAAGAAATAATTCTCTAAGGGGGCATAATGCTATATCAGGCACTCTTAATTATTTATCTTTTTTTCCATACCAAACACAGATCTCTCTAAAGCGGCATGCATTTAACTTTTCTCATTGCAAAAAAACCCCCCAAAAAGCCTCCTCTGTGTAACAGGGCTTTTACATAAATTATTCAACCTGTTTCATTCCTTTCAGCTTTTCGACCCATCGGAAATAGGTAAGGAGTATTTGTGTTTGTGTTATTCCCCTTTCCTCCCAATAAAGCAGTTGTTTCCTTCTTTTGAAAGAAAAAGAAAAAAAAGGTGGAATATTCATCAGAAAATCTCTGTGTGTGCAAATCCTACCCTTATATTCATTCATTTTTAATCTGCTTCTCGGCTCATTTATTTTTCCTAAGAAAAGCAGAGAGTCAGGGCCATATAGCTTTTATATACTGTTGCTGCTCTCCAGCCCCATCTTGTGGCCGGAGGGGAAAATACCCATGGAGAAAAGCTGAACCCCACCCCATTACACATCAGTCCGCACTCTCGAAAGAAGTGCATGCTGGGAAGTCAGACTCCATTTCCTTTAGCATTTGGAGAAGGCAGAAGAATAAAGAAGAATCCATCCATCCAACAGCCAAAATTTACCCCAAATTAAAACCTAACTGGGGGAGATGCAGAAACAAAAATGGAACCTTTTTCCACATGTGGTGGACCTGTCCCAAAATTAGGAGAATTTGGAATAAAATTAAACTGTGGATCTATGACATAACTAAAGTTAGACTCAAATTAAAACCGGAGACCTTTCTTCTAGGTATAATAGACTAAAAAAAATATTACTATCTGATACAACACATAATTACAGCAACTAGAATATGTATCGCACAAAACTGGAAGAAAGAAGACACCACCAAGAGATATGATTAGAAAAATACTTGATTGTGCAGAATATGACAAATTAACTTAAATTAAATTAATCTTGTTATTATAACACTTGGGAGGATTTTTACATCTGGGTTGATAATAGGAAAAAGAATAGCTGTAAATAATCTATGTTAAGATGTTAGACTTTAGAATCTAGAAACAAAGTTAAAATTAGATCTATAATAGATTCGATATTAAGTATTTGAGACACCTTTCCCCCAGGCTTATTATAATTTATGTTTGGTATGTATGTGCTGTTTGGTTTTTAATTATGATAGGGTTTTTAGTTTTTTCTTAATATTAGATTTGTGCCTATATATATTGTTTTATCGTTTGTTGTGAGCCGCCCCGAGTCTTCAGAGAGGGGTGGCATACAAATCTAATAAATAATAATAATAATAATAATAATAATAATAATAATAATAATAATAATAATAATAATAATAATAATAATAATTATTATTATTATTATTATTATTATTATTATTATTATTATTATTATTATTATTTATTTTTGATGGTTATTTTCTCTACATTTAAAAATTGAAAACAACCGCTGTTGTTACAGGCCATGAAAACACACAAGGAATGTTAACCTGATCCTATGTATCTTCTGCTCCGGCAATTTCACACTACTCACAAGAGCCTACAAAACTTTTGCCAGACCCATCCTAGAATACAGCTCATCTGTCTGGAACCCATACCACATCTCGGACATCAACACCCTTGAAAACGTCCAAAAATATTTCACCAGAAGAGCTCTTCACTCCTCCACTCGAAACAGAATACCCTATGAAAATAGACTAACAATCCTGGGTCTAGAAAGCTTAGAACTATGACACCTAAAACACGATATTGCCCACAATATCATATGCTGCAACATCCTACCTGTCAATGACTACTTCAGCTTTAACCGCAACAACACAAGAGCACGCAACATTCAAACTTAATATTAACCGCTACAAATTTGACTGTAAAAAATTTGACTTTAACAATCGAGTTATCGAAGCGTGGAACTCATTACCAGACTCAATAGTGTCAACCCCTAACCCCCAACATTTCTCCCTTAGACTATTCACGATTGACCTCTCCAGGTTCCTAAGAGGTCAGTAAGGGGCGTACATAAGTGCACTAGTGTGCCTTTCGTCCCCTGTCCAATTGTCTCTCCTTTATCTCATATATCATATATATTTTCTTCCTTTCATATATCTGCTCCCCTATTTTATATATATTACCTTATGTCTATTCTCTTCTATATATATTGTGTATTGGACAAAATAAACAAAAAAAGAACTTGGGGGAGGGTTAGGGTTATGTTTTGTGTTGTATCGTTCTGTACTATAAGACATAAATGCATTTGAAGATGCAAACGTATGATAAAATTCTCAGTGTTTTGTTTTAATATGTATATATTCAATAAACTCTATTTAAAAAAAAGAATCAATCTTTAGCTGGGGCACATGGTCAAGCCCTCTAGCAACAGATTTTGAGCCGGATGAACTGGGTCCATCTGGGCACGGTCAGCCTGTGTGGCTGTTGGAGGAATCAGACAGTAAACCAGAGGAGGAGGGAAAGTCTGAGGAGCCTACAGAGGCTATAGAACCCCCTTTTGTGTTGCAGTATAGCATATGTTAGAATAGGATTATATCATATATATCTGGACCTCTAGCATAAAAATGCTCTGCTTACCCTGATTCTATTATAGCCAGGATAGGACGGTACTAACTGCTTAGTCTGTATTTCTGGTGAATTACAACAGGGAAACAACTGACCATAAAAGGGCTCAATAAACATCTCACTGATGAACAAGTTTACATCACTCCAGACAGGACGTTATACGATCAAAGGGGGAGATTTACATTGCCTGAAGCAAAAACAGGACGAGACTGTGATAAAGGAGATTGGTTGTGATAAGGCAGAAGGCTTCAGAGAAATTAGGTGTGAGAAAAATTTGCTCAAAGGAAAAGTTTCAAGGAAATTGGTTTGTGGTATCTGGGGGAAAGGAAGGACTCAAAGATATGTCATGTTTGAAGTTACGTTATTGGATGTTTATGTATTACTTGACATGTACGTGTAATTATCCCCATTTGCTCATGCTCCCAAATAAAAAGAGGTACACGGCTCCATACTGTGTCACTTCACCCAGAGAGAAAATGTGTCCAAGTCTTCTTTCTAGGATTCGCATTCGTGAGTGACCCCCCCCTTTGGCTGGGCTGCTCTTAGCCCCTCTGAAGACATTATCTTGATCAGGGACTTTGCAGCATCCACACTTTTGGGGATTTGCAACCCAAACTGGGGATTTCCCAGAGTCTAAGGGGGAGGAAGAGGAGACCCAATCCTGAATGTTTGGGTGAGAAGAATGCGGGAGCGGCAGGGGCAGTTAAGAAAGCATAGTCTGTACTCCCAGAGAGTATATAAGGTGGAGGAATTGGAAGGTGCTCTTTGCAAGAAGCCAATGTTCATGCCTGCAAAGGAGAAGAGCCTACGAAAAGTGTTTTTGATTGACAATACTCTGGGTACAGTACTGGACATTCATAGGGTTAATTGTTGTGGTTCGCTCTGGCCCAGCTCCTGCCCCAAGGACTGTGGATGTGGGGGAGACATCCACATGCCGCAGGCCTGTTTTGCTCCCGGTGGAATCTGCTGATGAAGGCTCCTCTGACCAAGAAGACATGGGTGACAGGGAGGAGGAGAGTGTGGCAGACAGCTCAGAAGGAAATCACTTATCTAGCTCCTCCTTGGATTCGGAACAAGAGTTAATGATACAGCCACGCATGAGGAGAGCGATGCATAGGCAGCAACAACTGAGAGATTATTATCAAAGAAAAGGAGGCCACCTGTGGTTGGGTGGGGCTGTGGTAATTAGTGAGGCTGCTATAAATAGTAGCCTGTGGGTTTGGCCATTGTGGAGGATTATCTGATCGTTGTGTTTCGTGCCTGCTTTGCTGGCTTCGACCTTTGTGTGCTGATTTTTCCCCACTTTGAAACTAAACCAGAGCAAAGTGTGTTTCACTTTGTGAAAGAAGAAGGACTCTGAATTGCCTCACAGCTGCAAGCTAAGTATCACAGAACCGATAAGGGACTTGTACAAATTACCAGTTTGTTTGGAGACAAGTGCTCTTTGCTATACAAAAAGAGTGCTTCATTTATTTGCATTTTCGGTATAAAGAACATTGTTTTGAATTTTCAAACGTGTGTGTGTCTGAAATTGTATCTGTGCATTTTCAGTAGGATTCTACCAGAGAGCTCGACAGAACAGTTAATATTGTGAGTAGACCTTTGGCTGAGAAGCAACTGTGTGGGATTTTATCTTATCCTCTTGGCCTCACGCTTGGATTTTGGCAGGGGAAAAGACATTGTTTTGGTTTGCGTTTCTGCAGTTCAACAAACATCCTTGTAAATAACTCTTATTCACTTTGGAAACTTTTGTCTTTGACTTTTAATTTGGGGCTAATTACCAGCTGGCTGCCATGCAAGACAGAACATCAGGTAGGTCCAATGCCTCTTCTAGTTTACTATATAAGAATATTAAGCTCTAGGGACACAAGGCAATGAAGTGTCTCTTCAAACCTAGTGCCTTGAAGATCACAAGGGTTATCGTACTTGCCAACAGGCCATGAGTAGAAGATACACTTCAAGGGCCATCTGGAAAAAAAATAACGATAGAGTCGTGAATAAATGACAAAATGGTGGATAACCATGGTATGAACAGGAAAATAAGGTATCAATTTGTAGGCTTCATTGATGTGAGTTTTCTTCTTTTGAAGAATGCTTTGCGTTTGAACCACTCAATCTCTTCTTTCTCCTAAGGATGTTCAAAGAAAAATCCAGCAAGGATTTCTGTTAGCGCAAAGCTGTGAAATCTATTAAAATTGATTTCCAATGGGAGGGGGGGGGAAATCTACAGACAAATCCATGCGCATACACATATTTTATGGAAAAACTGTGCTTTAAAATGCTCTCAGATTCTGAAATGTTACATAGAAAATCACACACACACACATACAGTATCTGAAATTTATTTTTATAAGAAATGGGCATGAAACATAACTAACATTTTTTAAAAAAATAATAAGCAAAGGATATTGACATTATTGGATAAATTGCAGAGAAGATGCTTCAAGTTAAAGGATACATGAACAATATCTAAATGTGGATTTGTTTAAAGTGATCTTTGACAAATGTACTATGAATGGGGTAATTGTTTATTGTGTGTGCACTTTCTTTCTTGTAATATAAAGTTGGATTTTTTATTTAATGTACAGTGGCAGCTTTTCAAATGTATTCTGGGCATATATTCTCTCTCTCTATCTATCTATCTTCTATCTCTCTCTCTCTCTCTCTTTCTCTCTCTCTCTCTCTCTCTCTTTCTTTCTCTCTCTCTCTCTCTTTCTTTCTTTCTTTCTCTTTCTCTCTCTCTCTCTACCCACCCTACTCTCTCTTTCTCTCCCTCTCTCCCTCCCTCTCCTCCATCTCCTTTTCTTCCTCTCTATATATGACTGGGATCTTAATGAAGTTGGCACAAAGCCTGCAGAGTAATTTGCTATTTTTATTACTCTGTCAATATTGTGCATTAAGGTTTTCAATACTACTCACGGAACGTAAAAGAGAGGGGGGAAAAATAACGCTTTCAACAGGGCAATGTCAAAAACGAAAACAGGACACAGCTAATGCACGCATCTTAATACAACTGCATGGATTAAGGTTTTTGAAGCGGGCTCGCATTAATTAATTTGAACCTGTGATGACAACAGAGAGTGGCTGGAGATGTGAGGTTCCCAAGGTTTTTTTTGTTTTGTTTTGAAGAGTGTTTTGAAAATGTGTGTACTTCTCTCGGGTTCTTGACAAAAGCAATACATTGTAAACAAATCCAAGCCGCAATTGATGGCCGGCTCATTTCTCTCTTTCTCAAAGGGGATGACAGAACCATGAACCAGTCATGGGCTCCTGAACTGGTAAAACTGCAAAGGAAAAAAAAGGAAAAATCAAAGCAACAGCCTCCCGAGCTCCAGGGAGTTGAAAAGGAGAGGTGTAAATCTGGTTCTTGTTGGCTCTTGTTATTCTAATTAGTCTTTTTCTTTTTTCAAAAGATGCTCAAAAATTAATAGCCGTGCTGCTTACACTGGTAGAAATGTTGTGTGCATGGGACATGATTCATTAACAAAAAGATTCTTTGTATGCAGATTCTGGGGATTTTTTTTTTCACCCCACAAATGCACAGCCGGCGGTTTGTTTAAAGCCGCCGGCTGGAATTGCCACAGGGCGGGGGCGACGCTGAGCCAGCTCTTCTCAGGGCTCAGCACTTCCGGGTTCATTCGGAACCCGGAAGTTCGGCTTCTGGCAGCGCGCCAATGAAAGCGCACTGCCGGCTTGCTCTGCCGGGTCCCTGATCGCCCTATTTATAGGGCGATCCGGAAGGGACCCCCATTGTGCTTTACAGCGAACAGCGAACAAGCTCCGGACGTTTGCTGCTCGCTCGACTGGGACCACATGGCGGGGCCTGTCCAGGCCTCGTTTCAGGCTTGTCGGGTCAGGGGCTTACGGGCCTCTGACTCTTTCTTGTTTCTTTACTTTTATTATTTTGGGAGCGAGAGGGTAGGGTAGCCTACTCTCGGGACGGGTGTGGGGGTATAGGTATAGCGAGGCATAAGGGCCTCGCCCGGTAGGCAATTTTGTTCAGTCAGAGGCTTTCAGCATCTGATTCTTTAAATTTAGTAATAGGTTAAATTAAATCAATTGTAAAAATAAAAAATAAAATAATAAAAATAGATTTCATTTGGGGATTTAGTCTGCGTTGGGGATTAGCAACATCGCCCCCCCTTAAGGGGAGTTTAAACCCCACACACACACATCACATTCCCAATCCCCCCCTCCCCCCCCTCACACCCCACCGGGGCGGTGTTTTACTAAGGTGGGCTGTAAGGGCCAGGGGAAGATAAGCGTTTGTTTTTGGGACAAGGGGATTTAAGCACTTTCAGGCAAGGGTGGCCTTAGCTTAAGGTAGTGGGATTAAGTACCGCAACTAGTGGTGCGATCCAGTCCCAGGGGCCCCCTGTTTGGGTGTCTTGGCCTAGGTTGTAGGGGCATCCAGGTTTTCCCGGTTAGCGGTTTCCCAGGGTTTCCAGAACCCAAGACCTCCCTTCCGGGTGGCTGGGGGTGAACAGGCCTGGTTTGGGACTACTATCTTAACTTTACCCTTGGGATTGTAGAGGGATTGCCTGCATGGCTCCCAAGAGGCGTGCCCCTACCCAGGGCCCCATGGGTCCCCGCCCTCGGAAGGCGAGGGTCCCTTCACTTCGGGCTAGGGAGGCGGGGGAGATAGTTCCTTCCCCTCGTGCTCAGCCCCCTCTTGTCACCCAGGCCAATGCAGGCTCGGTACCCATTATCTCGGCTCAATCTTTTTCTGCGTTACTAGATCACCTGGACTGGATGGACGCCCGCTGGGAAGCCGCCTTTGGAGCACACAGTGGATCCAGGCCCTCGGCAGCGTTGGGAGCCCCTCCTGTCAGCGGGGATGTGCAAGATCCAGCTCTGGACCAGAGCGACCCGAGGGCACAGGAAATTGCCACAGGGTGGGGGCGACGCTGATCCAGCTCTTCTCATGGCTCAGCACTTCCGGGTTCATTCGGAACCCGGAAGTTCGGCTTCTGGCAGCGCGCCAATGAAAGCGCTCTGCCGGCTTGCTCTGCCGGGTCCCTGATCGCCCTATTTATAGGGCGATCCGGAAGGGACCCCCATTGTGCTTTACAGCGAACACCCGCCCACCCTCCGCTATCAACAGTGTGTCCTAAGGAGGTCGCCTTAGGGGCCGAATAGGAATTTTTTGCGGCCTCCCCTTTAGAGGCGGCCGTTTTTTCTCCTATTCCACACTGACGGTGCGGACTGGATTGGTTAGGGGGTGCGGCGCTTTGAGTTGTTTAAATAGGCCTCCCTTTGGTCACTGGGGTTTGGCAGGTTGGGGGCGGAAATGGGTAATTAGAAGCAACTGCGCATGCTCCTTTAGGGCATCATTTAAGGGTGATGGACCGCCTCTCTCCAGGAACTAGAGGTTTGAGCAACGTCAGGGATTGGAGAGAGGATGTCCATGGGAATCATCGGATTCAATCTCCCCCGGGGATTGGAGGGTGAATTCCTCCCACACGAAGGGGCGTGGTTTGAGCCAGGTGAAGGTGGTACTTCCACCTGGTTCAGCAAGGAGTTCATTGCCCAATGTTGCCAAGGAATGTTATGGTAGGAATTTCCGCCCCGTTAGTTTGGCTCTGCAGGTCCTTAGTCTGTTTGAATTATATATTCAAAGTTACGTATTTAAATTTATTTAAAGTCATTTAAATTTATGATAATTAATAAATGACCCTTAATCCACAATATATGTCTCAGCGTCTTTACTCCGCCTCTGGGGGGCAAATTTGTGACAAAGCATGTTCTCAGAGAATTCAGCTCAAATCTCACAGTGAAACAGGGAAGCATTGGGGCAGTGTGCTGTTCTATGCGCTCAGGAAACAGCTGACTTATGAAACTTAAACTCTGGGTTGAAAAGAAGCAAAGATTTCAGCTGATTGGACCAGTGGTAAAATCCTTTTTTTAAAAAACCAAAACCTTTGGGTTCTGTGGGCCAGGCTTGGTGGGCATAGTGTGGCTTGGTGGGAGTGGCAGGAAAAGGATACTGAAAAATCCCCATTCCCTCTCCACTACAGGGGAAGGATTCTGCAAAATCCCCATTCCCTTCCATTTCTGGGGGAAGGATATAGCAAAATCTCCATTCCCTCCCCACTATAGGGGAAGGATACTGCAAAATCCCCATTCCCTTCCATTCCTGGAGGAAGGATACTACAAAATCCCCATTCCTTCCCCACTCCTGGGAGAAGGATATTGCCAAATCTCCATTTCCACCCTACTTTGCGGGCAGCCAGAAGTGGTATTTGCTGTTTTTCTGAACTACTCAAAATTTCCGCTACCAGTTCTCCAGAACCTGTTAGAACCTGCGGGATTTCACCCCTGGATTTGAAAACATACCTAAAAATGATGAAAAAGAACCAGGTGGGGCAGATGGTGGAATAATAAAAATATTTTTAAAATAAAGGAAGTGTGTTATTTAATATTAATGTTAATTTAATTTAATATTAATTTAATATTAATATTATTAATGTTAATATTAACCATGTTATACACTTTATATGTGGCCAAAATAATTTGTCTTCACTCAATGTGGCCCTGGAAAGCCATGAGATTGATACCTAGATGGAGAGAAGAGTCTTAATGTTATTCTTCCTCCCTCCCTCCCTCCCTTCCTTCCATCCTTCCTTCCTTCCTCCCTCCTTCCTCCTTCCTTTCATCCTTCCTTCCTTCCTCCTTCCTTCTTTCCTTCCTTCCTTCTGTCCTTCCTTCCTTCCTTCCTTTCTTCTGTCCTTCCTTCCTTCCTGCCTGCCCTCTCTCCCTCTTCCCGTCCTTCTACTTATCTCCCTCCTTCCTTCCTTCCCTCTCTCCCTCTTCCCGTCCTTCTACTTATCTCCCTCCTTCCTTCCTTCTATCCTTCCTTCCTTCCTTCCTCCCCCCCCCCCCCGCCCCAATGTTAGCACAACAGGGACATTATCTGATCAAGAATCATCATCATCATCATCATCATCATCATCATTTATTAGATTTGTATGCCGCCCCTCTCTGGAGACTCGGAGCTGCTTACAACAACAAAACAATACAAATCCAATAGTTAAAACTGTTTTAAAACCCCTTAATATAGAAGCAGTCATACATCTCATACAAACCATACATAAAACGAAATGGTCCAGGGGAATCAATTTCCCCATGCCTGACAACAAAGGTGGGTAATAGAAATAATAATTCATAATAGAAATTTCTTTGGGAGAGGGAGAACTTCAGCTTTTGTGCTCTGGTTTCTGTGTTAAAATTGAAAACAGTTGCTACTTATAAGCATGTCTCAAATATTACCCTTGGATTTGTCCATTTAATCCCGTTTCTTAAAAAGGGATAAAATGTGATTGAACCTAATGCTTGGAATTAATAGATTTATGGATCATAGCCATAGATGGCTAATTACAATATGTGGATGTAATTAAGGAATTAAAAGAGAATGCCATTAGTTCAGTTCAAACTGGTAGAAGCTGAAATATATATTTTTTTCATTATCAGCAAAAATATGTTACACATGTGTGTGTGTGTGTGTTTCTGTCGAATCTTATTATATTATACGGTACTGTTTTTTAAAAAAAATTAAAAATACAAATCCATATATTAAATTAAATACACCGTGAAGTGGGATGACTGATTTACTGAGGTGGTTAGAAATGTGTGAGCATGGATTTGAAGTGATAGGGAGAAGAACATGTGCTTTGCAGCCTGTAGAAAACAGTAGCCGCTAACAACACTTGAAATTTATGCTGGAATTTATTATAATAAATACTGCTTACTCCCAGCCTTTCCTTGTCCTAGTCTGATCATAAAAGCAGCTGCCAAACATACCGTCCAATTTCATTCTCTGCTCTCGTTATTTTAAAATGAACTATGTGGAGCAAATCTGAAATAAATTCCGATTAAGAGGAACACTGTCGGCAGGACTCACTAAGGCCAAATTAGGTACCGTTCAAAGGAGCACAGTGGCCCACATGGTTAGGGTGCTGAGGGGATAAGCCACAAGCCCATGTCTGAGACCTTAGTGTTGCTGTGGGCAGTGATGACCTCCTGCAGGTACAGTCAGGTATGCAGAACCGGTAGAAAAAGTTTGAATTTTGAATTTATTTGACTGTGTCTGTATTTGCAGAATATGTTTGTTGTGTGTGTGGGTGGGGTGGGGGGATTTATTATGAATTATTTGCTCTAATCATGACTCTTACTATTGTTTTTAAAAGTTAGACAGTATATAACACAAAATTTACTTATTGTTTAGATTTTAAACATATAGAACTTTGTTTTATGAAGTAGGTGATATATTATGAATAGTTTCATTTACTAAAAATACATATATATCTGAAGGGATTTGATACTGTAGCCTAGAGGATAATTCTCTGCCTTACAAGGCAAAGGTTGCAGGTTCAAGTCCCAGTGGGTATGGCTAGCTGATAAGGCCAAAATAAGGCCGAAATAGATCTATCCTAGTCTCCCTTAATTTTCAAATTCAGCAAAAAAAAATGTGACAATTTTTATTAGCTATATGATACAATGTTAAAATTTAGATAACAGACATTTTCTTATTCTTTGCATTGATGTAATGTAACTTTTTATAGTAAGATGGGGAGGAAGAATTTTTATTTATATTTTTAAGAATTGAGAATGTTGTATAAAATTAACATAGGTTTATATAATTATAGGTTATGACCTATAAAGCCCTTCATGGCATTGGACCAGAATATCTCCGGGACCGCCTTCTGCTGCACGAATCCCAGCGACCGATTAGGTCCAACAGAGTTGGCCTTCTCCAGGTCCCGTCGACTAAACAATGTTGTTTGGCGGGTCCCAGGGGAAGAGCCTTCTCTGTGGCAGCCCCGACCGTCTGGAACCAGCTCCCCCCTGAGATTAGAACTGTCCCCACCCTCCTTGCCTTTCGTAAACTCCTTAAAACCCACCTCTGCCATCAGGCATGGGGGGACTGAGATAACTTCCCCAGGCCTATATTGTTTATGTATGGTATGTTGTGTGCATGTTTTTTAAATTATGGGTTTTTAGTTTTAATTATTGGATTTGTATTGTATATTGTTTTTCTATTACTGCTTTGAGCCGCCCCGAGTCTACGGAGAGGGGCGGCATACAAATTTAAATAATAATAATAATAATAATAATAATAATAATAATAATAATAATAATAGAGAAATTTAGACGAGGAGACATAAGAGCCTCCACTGAGTGAGTAATAGGAAAAGAAAAGTTTATATATGATTGATTTTAAGCATTGATGTTGTGTTTATAACTATATATTGTTTTATTTTATGGTGGAGAAAAAAAAATATACCCATAAACGTTGGATGGTATAGAAGTTAAACTGCTTCATTCCCAACAGATTACCCACCCTAAATTCATTGGGAAAATGAAGGAAAAGCAATCATGCTTGTTTTCATCATTTTGCACTGATTGCTATTTGGAATTTATTCTATTTATTCAATTGTTAACAGTATTGTCCCAATGCACTCTGTCCTTGAGTTTTCTTGTTTTTCCTTTCCTTTTTTTACATTTTCTCTGTGTACACTGCAGGCCTGCCAAACTGAAACCAAGCCAACTGGAAGGGATTTGTCTTCTGCTTGCTTTAAACTTCTGCTTCTATCTTCTCTTCCAAGAATTTGCAATTCTTCCTTCGGCTTTTAGGCTGCTGGCCAACTGCATTGCTACTTTGCTACTTACTTGACAAGGCTCACTAATTATAAAGAAATGTTTAACGTTTTAGAGAGTAGAAGGTGGAAGAAAAAAGAAAGAAATCACAGTGGTAGGGAATCCATAAATATCCACTACATGTCGGGAGTGCCAAAAATCACATATTTACTGGTGCAGAAAAGCCAACTTTTTTTTTCTATCGTGGTAGGCATGGAATGAACAGTAGCAACTCCTCACACAAATGCAGTTGCCACACCAAGTATTAGCAAACCGCACAAGTACCAGGGGACTATTTGTAATGGGCTAGAGCCAAGACTGGTGCTCCAGCGAGATCACAAGATCACAAGATGTCCCAGGTTTGTCTGGATCTAATCTCTCAACCACTGGGTCACACCACTTCCAGTATGAACAGTACGAAGCATGAAAATTCACATCATCTACTGTGATCTGCACATATTATTATTATTATTATTATTTATTAGATTTGTATGCCGCCCCTCTCCGGAGACTTGGAGCAGCTCACAACAACAAAACAGTACAAATCCAATGGTTTAAACAATTTAAAACCCTTAATATAAAAAACAATCATACATCTCATACAAACCATACATAAAGCGGAAACGGCCCAGGGGAATCAATTTCCCCATGCCTGATGACAGAGGTGGGTTTTAAGGAGTTTGCGAAAGGCAAGGAGGGGCAATCCTGATCTCCCGGGGGGGGAGTTGATTCCAGAGGGTCGGGGCCGCCACAGAGAAGGCTCTTCCCCTAAGTCCCGCCAGACGACATTGTTTTGTCGATGGGACCCGGAGAAAACCAACTCTTTGGGACCTAACCAGTTGCTGGGATTCCTGCAGCAGTAGGCGATCCCGGAGATATTCTGGTCCGATGCCATATATGTGTTGTGTAGTATGCATTGTGTGTGTCTGTGTGTGTGCATGTATGTATGTATGTATGTAGATATAAATTATATACAGTGGAACCTCGGTTAAAGAACGTCTTGGATAGCGAACATTTGGGGTAACAACCAAAGATTTTGTTAAAACTTTGCACTGGATACCGAACAGAAATGTTTGGTTGTTATTTGAAATGTTACACCCATGGTCCCTCACTTCCACCACCGCTCCTTACCTCTTTACCTCTTGCCTTTCTACCATTGTCTCCTTGCCAGGGGAGCAGCAAAGCATCGCTTCGGCTATAAGGAGGCAGGCACTGAGTTTGCTGGTCCAGGTGGCGGCTTCTCTTTGAGGACAAAGGCAGCTGCGGCGGCTTCTTTTCGAGGACAGTGGCGGGGGTAGGGGCCTGCGGGCCTGAGCATGGATGTGATGCTCCCTGCACTGCTGCTCCTTGAAAGGAAGCTGCCGGAACTGCCTCAGCAGTTGCCACCACCGCCACTGCCACTGTCCTCAAAGAGAAGCCCCTCTGGCACCAGCAAACTAGACTTACAATCCTGGGTCTTGAAAACTTAGAACTATGATGCCTTAAACATGATCTAAGTATTGCCCACAAGATCAAATGTTGCAATGCCCTCCCCCCTGTCAATGACTACTTCAGCTTCAACCACAACAACACAAGAGGACACAACAGATTCAAGCTTAATATTAACCGCTCCAAACTTGACTGTAAAAAATATGACTTTAGTAATTGGGTTTTCGAAGTGTGGAACTCATTACCGGACTCTGTAGTATCATCCCCTAACCCCCAACATTTTACACTTAGACTATCCACGGTTGACCTCACCAAGTTCCTAAGAGGTCAGTAAGGGGTGTACATAAGCGCACTAGAGTGCCTTCCCTCCCCTGTCCTGTAGTCTCTCCTATATTTTGGATTTCTTCTCTATTATATCCTCTATAACCTTCATTGTGTATTATTGTGTATTGGACAAAATAAATAAATAAAAAATAAAAAAAATTAAAAACTCAGCGCCTGCCTGCCAAGGAGACGAAGGCAGAGAGACAAGAGGTAAGGAGAGTGGGGAGTGAGGGACAATGGGTGTGGGGGGGAAGAGAAAAAAATCCTTTATCACGGGTGGTCCTGGAACGGAACACCCGCGATAAATGAGGGAATCAATTTTCCCCATAAGAAATAAAGGCTGGGAACCAATTAAATTCATTTCCTTTATTTCTTACGGGGAAAATTGTTTCAGGTATCGAACATTTTGGCTAATGACTAATATTCCTGAATGATTGTGGTCGTTAGCCTAGGTTCTACTATATATAGAAGCTGGAAATCTGGAACCAGCAAAGGACCGGCCCACAATGCCTTTGCCCGCAAAAACGGAACCTGTGAGGGCCACCACCACCCACATTCTCCGTTTTTTGCTGGCAGAGGGTTGCAGGAGACCATTACAGCCGAAAACAGAGCTCGGGAGCCCGATTGAGTCATATCAAGCTGGCCACACCCACCCTTGCCTCCTGATGTCAGACAGAACCCAAATGCAGCTCTCCATGAAAGAGACTTTGACACCCCTGATGTAGAATCATGTCGAGTGGGTCTTGAAAGCCAGTTCATGGGTCCATCCCCAATGTAGAAACATTTGCCTCCTTAGGAAAAGTGGCTGGGCTACCAAGAATCTTCTAGTGCTTCAAAGAGAACTTGTGAAATATAAAAAGTTTCCTTATATCTGATGTTGACCAAGGTGACCAGACGTCCTGCTTTTAGTGTGACAGTCCTGCTTTTTAGGAATTTTTCCCGTGTCCCTTGTTGTTTTTAAAAAGTCCCACTTTTTTCAGGCGGCTAGTTTGCAGAAGTGTGCTAGCCCACTCTAGCTCCGCAGTGCCCCACCACTGCCACAATGCCCCTCGCCCATCCAGCTCTCCTGCTGCTGGGCTTTCTGCAAGCTGACCTAAGCCGCCTCTGCACCCTAAACCTATGGGCCAAACCTGTCCTGATGCTGCGGGACCCACAACTCCCACTGCAGTCTCCCTCCAGCCCTCCAAGGCCTCCAGCAACACCTACAAGACAGGGGCCCTGCAGACGCCATCGAAACCCCCACCCTCCGCCAGCTATGTCTTCATGGGGAAGAACAGGCAGGCTTTTTTGAGCGTTTTGTGTTTTGTCAGTCGTCCATCTCCCCCAGACACACACATGCCGCTGATGGTGTGTCCCCCCTTACCTAACTCATGATCTGGTCACTTTAATGTTGACAGCAACTTAGATGGGAAGATATTTCAATTCCAGCAAATGGTGGTGGGGGGAATATATTTTACAAGAGGTAAAACCTTGCACCACCAACCGGTTGCAAAAATAAATAAATAAAGCGGTGCTCAGATTTCTGTGATCTTTTATAGGAAAATGGACACCCATAAACATGTCCTTTTAAAAATCAAAATCTCCCTCTGCATATACAATGCACATGATCTCTCTCTCTCTCTCTCTCACACACACACACACACACACACACACACTTGCAAAGGATGTCAAGCTCTGAATGTTAAAGAGAAGGCTGTGCATGTGTGTGTTTTGGTGTGTGTGCGTTCATGCTTGTGTGTCTGTGTTTAATGGTTTATAGCCATAATCCTCTTAAATACTTAAGACTTTGCCAGCTTTTAGCTAACAAGCTCCGTTATTAATGGCTGTAGTGCTACAACACTCAAAGGATTATTGTCTAAGTTTGCTGACAATGCATTGCCTACTGACCAGCTTCTAACATGCAATCTGTTATTGTATTTCACACCCCAGATCAACGCTTAAAGCTGCTTGATGCGTCAGAGAAAAAAAAATCCCTCAATGTTTTCTTCCCCAGCATCCATTACAAATAAATAAAGATCTATCACATAGCATCATCGTCATTATTAGTTATTGTTATTACCGAAAGAATATACGGCTTTTATTATTAGCCAAGTTATCAGGAGCCCTTAAGGGAGCTTGTAGTTTGATCAAGTCAACTTGAAAGCAACATCAAGCTTCTTTCTCACTCTTTCTTTTTTTCCCACTTCTCTTTTAAATTTTACCTTTGTTTTTTTTCCCCCCTAAAAAAAATGGGACAGAATGTCAAAAAACTGTCTCTCCTTTCATACTTCTTAGCATAGAGCTTCTGACAAGTTTACAGATTTGCCTTAATTATTTATTCATTTCATTGAAAGTGTGTTCATCTGTTTTAAATTTCTAATAAGTCTAATTTAAATAAAGATAATCCTCTTTGAATGTTGATGTCCCATTTAGAAATCTGGAAAGCGGTTGCAGAGGCACAAATGGAAACATAGGGTTTTTTTCCTAAGTGAACTCATTTCTTATTAAAGAACCTACTGCAGTATTTCACCTAATCTAAATATAACCGTGCAGAAGAGCCTCTTCATCAAACTACGATGAATGGAGTCTACTGGATGCTGCGACCATTCAGAGAAAGACAGATTTTATAGCATGACAAATTGTTTAGAGAATCTGTAAGGAACATGGAGATATGCAGGAATTATTAGGTAGACCAGAGGTCAGCAACCCATGGCTCTGGTGCAGCATGTGGATCTGTTGCTGGACGGTAAAGGGGAAATATGCCATGTTATTAGGAGACTTACATACTTACTTACTTACTTACTTACTTACTTACTTACTTACTTACTTACTTACTTACTTACTTACTTACTTATTTACTTTCTTTCTTTCTTTCTTTCTTTCTTCCTTCCTTCCTTCCTTTCTTTCTTTCTTTCTTTCTTGATTGGATTTGTATGCCGCTTCTCTCCGAGGACTCAGGGCAGCTCACAGCATATACAAAAACAGAACAATAATATAAATCCAATTAATACTACATTAAAAACAACCATTAAATTCAATTAAAAGGAAGTAAAACCTATCAAACCAATCATTCAACACTCATACTTAAAAAATTCATTGATCAGGGAGAAGATCTAAAAGTCCCAAGCCTGGCGGCAAAGATGAGTTTTTAAGCTCTTTTGGAAGGCGAGGAGGTTGGAGGCAGTGCGAATCTCTGGGGGGAGTTGATTCCAGAGGGCCGGGGCTCCCACAGAGAAGGCTCTTCCCCTAAGTTCCGCCAGCCGACATTGTTTGGTTGACGGGACCCTAAGGAGGCCAACTCTGTGGGACCTCACCGGTCGCTGGGATTCGTGCGGCAGAAGGCGGTCACAACGGTGCATAAATGGCTACAAATTTTGCACTGGTTGTCTGCAGAATTCCTGAGCTCCCCCACATCTTCCAACCAAAAAAAGAGAAAGAAAATATTTGGAGATGATAACAGAAAAAGAAGAGAAGGCTTTGAAATTTCACAGAGATGATCCTGACAGGTGATCAAATTACCTGCAAAGGAAAATCCAGACGTATGGCCTGAGTAACCATTTGCTGACAGGACTAATGTACCTTTCTCTGTTGACATTCACAATCAAAGGCAGGCAAGATTTTTGCAACACTGACAACAGCCAAAACAGAAAGCTGTATGGAGGTTCTCATCCATCA